>NC_080539.1:4550000-4797500 GCF_028640845.1 Ahaetulla prasina
TCACTGCGACCGTCGTAAATGTGAGTGAGTTGCCGAGAGCCTGAATTCTGATCATGGGACCACAGGGGGAATGCTGCAATGGTCGTAAGTGTGAAAACAGCCATCAGTCACTTTTTCCAGGGCTGTGGCAACTTCTAACAGTCACTGAACAAACTGTTGTAAGTCAAGGACTAGCTGGTTTTATTTATTTATTTATTTAGCTGGGTCTGTGTCTTGACCTGGTCTTCCTCAAAGATCCGACGCCTTTCCACGCGTCCTGCTGTCGCTATCTTGAACTGAGTTTCCTGAATACAAATGCCAAAAGTTATATATTAATATAATATAATAACAGAGTGGGAAGGGACTTTGGAGGTCTTCTAGTCCAACCCCCTGCCGAGGCAGGAAACCCTACACCATCTCAGTCAGATGGTTATCCAACATTTTCTTAAAAATTTCCAGTGTTGGAGCATTTACAACTTCTGCAGGCAAGTTGTTCCACTTCTTGATTGTTCTAACTGTCAGGAAATTTCTCCTTAGTTCTAAGTTGCTTCTCTCCTTGATTAGTTTCCATTCATTGTTTCTTGTCCTGCCCTCAGGTGCTTTGGAGAATAGCTTGACCCTCCCAAATCTTCTTTGTGGCAACCCCTGAGATATTGGAACACTGCTATCATGTCTCCCCTAGTCCTTCTTTTCATTAAACGAGACATACCGAGTTCCGTTCTTCATATGTTTTAGCCTCCAGTCCCCTAATCCTCTTTGTTGCTCTTCTCTGCACTCTATTTTTATGCTGCAGTCATCAAATTCAAATTCAAATTCAAATTCAGCTGTTCGTGGCTTGACAGTTTTATTCCTGGGGTGAAGACCTCTTCAAAAAAAAATATCGTGGCTTTTGGTCCAGCTGGTAGTGGAGACCGAATCAAAACAACCATGCTTTCCTGCAGATTTCCAAAAATCTTGGAAATGTCCCAGGGCATCAGAAGGAAGTAGGGGTGAAATCCAGCAGGTTCTGACAGGTTCTGGAGAACCGGTAGCGGAAATTTTGGGCAGTTTGGAGAACCGGCAAATGCTGCCTCTGGCTGGCCCCAGAGTGGGGTGGGAATGGAGATTTTGCAGTATCCTTCCCCCTGGACTGAGGTGGGAGTGGAGATTTTGCGATATCCTTCCCCTGGAGTGAGAGGGAATGGAGATTTTGCAATATCCTTCCCCCAGGTGGAAATGGGGATTTTGCGGTACCCTTCCCCTGGAGTTTTGTTTTTTAAATTTATTCATTTTATTTGAATTTATATCCCGCCCTTCTCCGAAGACTCAGGGCGACTTACGTTGTGTAAGGCAATAGTCTCATCCTATTTGTATATTTATATACAAAGTCAACTTATTGCCCCCCCAACAATCTGGGTCCTCATTTTACCTACCTTATAAAGGATGGAAGGCTGAGTCAACCTTGGACCTGGTGGGACTCGAGCCTGCAGTAATTGTAATTACAGGCAGCTGTGTGTTAATAACAGGCTGCATTAGCCTGTTGAGCCACTTCCCAGCAAGTGGGGTGGAAATGGAGATTTTGCAATATACTTCCCCCAGGAGTGGAGTGGGAATGGGAATTTTGCAGTATCCTTCCCCTGGAGTGGGGAGGGAATGGAGATTTTGCAGTATCCTTCCCCTGGAGTGGGGAGGGAATGGAGATTTTGCAGTATCTTTCCCCCTGGAGTGGGGAGGGAATGGAGATTTTGCAGTATCCTTCCCCTGGAGTGGGGAGGGAATGGAGATTTTACAGTATCCTTCCCCTGGAGTGGGGAGGGGATGGGGATTTTGCAGTATTCTTCCCCTGGAGTGGGGAGGGAATGGAGATTTTGCAGTATCCTTCCCCTGGAGTAGGGAGGGAATGGAGATTTTGCAGTATCCTTCCCCTGGAGTGGGGAGGGGATGGGGATTTTGCAGTATTCTTCCCCTGGAGTGGGGAGGGAATGGAGATTTTGCAGTATCTTTCCCCCGGAGTGGGGAGGGGATGGGGATTTTGCAGTATTCTTCCCCTGGAGTGGGGAGGGAATGGGGATTTCGCAGTATCCTTCCCCCAGGTGGAAATGGGGATTTTGCAATATACTTTCCCCAGGAGTGGGGATGGAATGGGGATTTTGCAGTATCTTTCCCCTGCCACCCCCACAAGTCACACCAGGCCCACCAAGCCACGCCCACAGAACCGGTAGTAAAAAAAATTGAATTCTACCACTGGAAGGGAGGGAGCCAAATCTGTAAGACAGCAGACACAGCATCGCTCTTGAAGCCTCACTTCTCCTGTAAACCTTAGTTTAACTCTGGTTTATTTACCAAGGTGGATGGGCTGAAATGGTCAGTCCCACTCCTGATGTCCTCATTCATTCGAGACACCTTTGGGGCCCCCAGGTTTCTTAATTTCTAGTATAAATTGTGCCATTTGCTGAATAAACTGTCTTTGTAGTTTGGACAGGAAGTGCAATTATTTGCAGTTGTCCTTGACTTATGACGACTGAGGCTACAAGTTTTTTATGCAAAGCAAAACAGTTGTTAAGTGAATTTTGCCCCTGACGGGGAATCAGGCTTAAAAATAGAAAAAGAAATAGAAATAATTAGAAATAGAAACATATATATAAATAATGGAAATAAATAGAAATAGAAAAATATATAAAAATAATGGAAATAAATAGAAATAGAAATATATGTAGACATATATAGAAATAATACAAATATATAAAACTAGAATAGAATAGAATTTTAGAATTTTATTGGCCAAGTGTGATTGGACACACAAGGAATTTGTCTTGGTGCATATGCTCTCAGTGTACATAAAAGAAAAGATACGTTCATCAAGGTACAACATTTACAACACAATTGATGATCAATATATCAATATAAATCATAAGGATTGCCAGCAACAAGTTATAGTCATACAGTCATAAGTGGAAAGAGATTGGTGATGGGAACTATGAAACGATTAATAGTAGTGCAGATTCAGTAAATAGTCTGACAGTGTTGAGGGAATTATTTGTTTAGCAGAGTGATGGCCTTCGGGAAAAAACTGTTCTTGTGTCTAGTTGTTCTGGTGTGCAGTGCTCTAGAGCGTCGTTTTGAGGGTAGTAGTCGAAACAGTTTATGTCCAGGATGCGAGGGGTCTGTAAATATTTTCATGGCCCTCTTCTTGATTCGTGCAGTATACAGGTCCTCAATGGAAGGCAGGTTGGTAGCAATTATTTTTTCTGCAGTTCTAATTATCCTCTGAAGTCTGTGTTTTTCTTGTTGGGTTGCAGAACCGAACCAGACAGTTATAGAGGTGCAAATGACAGACTCAATAATTCCTCTGTAGAAGTAGTAATCCTCAATTTACAACCATGACTGAGCCAAGAATTTCTGTTGCTTAGTGAGACAGTTGCTAAGTGAGTTTTGCCCCATTTTACGACTTACCACATTTGTTCAGTGAATTGCTGCAGTTGTTTAAATTTGTGTCACGGTTGTTAAGCAAGGATTGTGAAGTGCATTTTGGCTCATTTTGCGACCTTTCTTGCCGTAGTTATTAAGCGAATATCACTGCGGTTGTTAAATTTGTAATATGGTTGTTAAACGAATCGGGGTTTCCCCCTTAACTTTGCTTGTCAGAAGGTCGCAAAAGGGGATCATGTAATCTTGGGATGCCACAACCGTCATAAATGTGAGTCAGTTGCCAAGCATCCAAATGTAAATCACGTGAGCATGGGGATGCTACGACGGTCATAAGTGTGAAATGTGGTCCTAAGTCACCTTTTTCCGTGCTCTTGTAAGTTTGAACAGTCACTAAATGAACTGTTGTACAGTCGTGGCCACAATTGTGAAAAACTTTTGGGAAAAACGTATTTTTGAGGTTTGGTGGCTAATAACACCAATTTCTGGGGGGGAGATTCAGGATAATCCTATTCCACTGCTGGAATGGCCTGGGAATAGCCCAGACCTTCACCCAATTAAAAATATAGGGAGCCGACTCAAGAAATTGGTTAGTCAGAAGCGACCCAGCAATAAAACCCAGTTAACAGAATAGAATATTCAATCTTGGTTTCACATTATAATAGCTGCAGAATTCAAAGACTTGGTTAAAACTCCATGGGAAGACGTTGTAAAGCCGTAATTCATGCTAAAGGTTACCCAACTAAGGATTAACTGACATGGTGATCATTTTTGTATATCCCATTTTTTCTATGGTGATCATTTTTGTATATCTTGTTTTTTCTACGTGTTTCACTTTTCTTCTTTCTACTGTAATTGCTATCTTAATAGCAAATCCTTCATAAAAGTTGTTGCATTACATTCTGGATTAAATTATCTTTCCATTGATATATAATTTTATGGTACTACTCCAAAAAAAAAAGCAGTGTTATTAGTTAGTTTTAGAAAATACACTTTTCCCAAAAAGTTTCCACAATTTGGCCACTACTGTAAACTGAGGACTGTATTGATGGATTAATTGAGCCATTCAAGCTCTCAGCCTAGCTTAATTAATCTATTATTTTGCCTGGATTAACCTCATCAAATTTGAGGATTTGGGAAATTCATCAAATTTGCAGATGACACCAGGAATAGCCAACACTCCAGAAGACAGGCTCAAGGTACAGAAAGATCTTGACAGACTTGAACATTGGGCGCTATCTAACAAAATGAAATTCAACAGTGAAAAAAGTAAGGTTGTACATTTAGGCCAAAAAACCAAAATGCACAGGTACCAGATATGTGGTACCTTGCTCAATAGTAGTAACTGTGAGAGGGATCTTGGAGTCCTAGTGGATAACCATTTAGATATGAGCCAGCAGTGTGCAGCAGCTGTTAAAAAAGCCAACACAGTTCTGGGCTGCATAAACAGAGGGATAGAATCAAGATCACGTGAAGTGTTAATGCCACTTTATAATGCCTTGGTAAGGCCACACTTGGAATACGGCATTCAGTTTTGGTCGCCACGATGTAAAAAGTGCTCCAACACTGGAAATTTTTAAGAAAATGTTGGATAACCATCTGACTGAGATGGTGTAGGGTTTCCTGCCTGGGCAGGGGGTTGGACTAGAAGGCCTCCAAGGTCCCTTCCAACTCTGATGTTATGTTATGTTATGTTAAAAAGGATGTTGAGACTCTAGAAAGAGTGCAGAGAAGAGCAACAAAGAGGATTATGGGACTGGAGGCTAAGACATATAAAGAATGGTTGCTGGAATTGGGTATGTCTAGTTTAATGAAAAGAAGGACTAGGGGAGACATGATAGCAATATCTCAGGGGCTGCCCCAAAGAAGAGGGAGTCAAGCTATTCTCCAAAGCACCTGAGGGCAGAACAAGAAGCAATGGGTGGAAACTAATCAAGGAGAGAAGCAACTTAGAACTAAGGAGAAATTTCCTGAGTGTTAGAACAATCAATAAGTGGAACAACTTGCCTTCAAAAATTGTAAATGCTCCAAAACTGGAAATTTTTAAGAAAATGTTGGATAGCCATTTGTCGGAAATGGTGTAGGGTTTCCTGCCTGGTGTAGGGTTTCCTGCAGGTCCCTTCCCACTCTGTTATTATTATTATTAACCTGCTCTCTCTCTCTCTCTCTCTCTCTCTCGTCCTTTTAATCCGGTTTCTTTTTCCACTCCCCCAAAGCAGAATCGTCATGAAATGCTGGCTCTGGAACCGCTTCATTCCTTACTCCGGATGAAGTGGAAAAGATTCGCCCGACACGTCTTCTTCCTCTCCTGCTGCCTGTATTTCATCTACAACCTCATTTTGACGTTGATCTCCTACTACAGGCCTCACACGAAGCAGGTAGGGAGGGCAGGACGAGATCTTCCATCTTTTTTATTCTGGATAAGAACTCCTTACGAACTTACGGCCACTATTGGGAGCAGAATTCCCATGGCTAAGCGAGGTGGTTGTTGTGCCCACTTTGTCGACCTCTTGCTTGCCGTGGTCACTGAGCGAATGGCTGCCGTTGCTAAGTGAATCACGGGGTTGTTAAGCGAATCCGGATTCTTCCACTGACTTCGCTGGTCGGAAGCCGGCTGGGAAAGCTGCAAATGGCAAATCACGTAACTCCGGGATGCAGCAAGTATTATAAATACAGGTAGTCAGGATCAGAGTAGAGCTGGAAGGGACCTTGGAGGTCTTCTAGTCCAACCCCCTGCTCAAGCAGGAGACCCTATATCATTTCAGATAAATGACTGTCCAGTCTCTTTGTAAAAACCTCCATTGATATGAAGCATCCACAACTTCTGGTGGCGGGCTGTTCCACTGGATAATTGTCCTAAGGAAGTTTCTCCTTAGTTCCAGGTTGCTTCTCTCCTTGATTAGTTTCCATCCATTGTTTCTTGTTCTGCCTTCAGGTGCTTTGGAGAATAGGGTGACCCCCTCCTCTTCTTTGGGGCAGCCCCTCAAATATCGGAACGCTGCTATCATGTCCCCACTGAGTCCTTCTTTTCTTTAGACTAGCCAAACCCAAATCAGACTGCTAAGACAGTCTGATATTAACAGCAGCTTCTTGCAATTACTGCAGGTTCAAGTCCCAGGCCCAAGGTTGACTCAGCCTTCCATCCTTTATAAGGTAGGTAAAATGAGGACCCAGATTGTTGGGGGCAATAAGTTGACTTTGTATATAATATACAAATGGATGAAGACTATTGCTTGACATAGTGTAAGCCGCCCTGAGTCTTCGGAGAAGGGCGGGATATAAATGCAAATTTAAAAAAAATCCTGCAACTGTTCTTTGCATGTTTTAGCCTCCAGGCATTTAATCATCCTAGTTGCTCTTCTCTGCACTTTTTCCAAAGTCTCAACATCCTTTTTTTATAATGTGGGGACCAAAACTGGATGCGGAATATTCCATGTGTGGCCTTACTAAGGTTTTATAAAGCGGTACTAATCAGAGGTGAAATGCTCCCGGTTCGGACCGGATCACCCGATTCGGTAGCAATGGTGGCGGGTGGTTCGGAGGACCAGTAGCAAAAATGCCTGGTCCCTCCACCCATGCCCAGCTGAGCCACGCGATCGTCAGAGCCTTTTTTTTTTTTAACTTTTAAAAGCATTTTTTAAACAACCGCTTCGGCCGAAGTGGTTGTAAAAAAAATTGCTTTTAAAGGGTTAAAACAAGGCTCTGACGATCCCAGCTGAAGTTAGCCTGATCATCAGAGACTTTTTTTTTTACTTTTAAATGCATTTTTTAAAAGGTAAGAAAGCTGAAGCCTGCTAGGCAAAAAAATGGAGGGGGGGTTTTGTTTGAGAGAGAGAGAGAAAGAAAGGAAAAAAAAGAGAGAGAGAGAGAGAAAGAGAGAAAGAAAGAAAGAAAGAAGGAAGGAAGGAAGGAAGGAAGGAAGGAAGGAAGGAAGGAAGGAAGGAAGGAAGGAAGGAAAGAAAGAAAAAGAAAGAAGGAAGGAAGGAAGGAAAGAAAGAAAGAGAAAGAAGGAAGGAAGGAAGGAAGGAAAGAAGGAAGGAAGGAAGAAAGAAAGAAAGAGGAAAAATGAAGGAAGGAAGGAAGGAAAGAAGGAAGAAAGAAAGGAAGATTAAACGTAAGAGGAAGAAGGAAGGAAGGAAGGAAGGAAGAAAGGAAGGAAGGAAAGAAAGAAAGAAAGAGGAAAAATGAAGGAAGGAAGGAAGGAAGGAAGGAAGGAAGAAAGGAAGATAAAACGTAAGAGGAAGAAGGAAGGAAGGAAGGAAGAAAGGAAGGAAGGAAGGAAAGAAAGAAAGAAAGAGGAAAAATGAAGGAAGGAAGGAAGGAAAGAAGGAAGGAAGGAAGGAAGGAAGGAAGGAAGGAAGGAAGGAAGGAAGGAAGGAAGGAAGGAAGGAAGGAAGGAAAGAAGGAAGGAAGGAAGGAAGGAAGGAAAGAAGGAAAGAAGGAAGGAAGGAAGGAAGGAAGGAAGAAAGGGAGAGGAAGGTAGGATTACAAACCTGGCACTAGGCAGCTTCAGAGGATAATCCAGGGCTGGAAGGGTCCTGGAGGTCATCTAGTCCAACCCTGCTCCAGCAGGACATTGTTAGTGAGTTTCTGTCTTTTGATCCCCCAGTCACCTAGCCACGCCCACCCGGTCACATGACCCCTCCCCCCACCAAGCCACGCCCACAGAACCGGTAGGAAAGAAATTTAGATTTCACTACTGGTACTAATACTTCATCTGATTTTGATTCTACGTCTCTGTTTACACGACCAAAGATGCTTTCTAGCTTTTTACGAACCCCAATTGACCCCAATATTGATGCTGCTAAGAGAGAAATGTGTTAATGGAGGTTTGCCCCATTTTACAACCTTTTCTTGCCACGGTTGTTAAGGGAATCACTGCAGTTGTTAAGCGAGTCACACGGTTGTTAAGTGAATCGGGCTTACCCCATTGCCTTTGCTGGCCAGAAGGTCGCCAAAGGGGACGACGTGACCCCTGGGGACATTGCAACGGTCGCAAACACGAGTCAGTCGCCAAGCATCTGAATTATGATCAGGTGGCCGTGGGGATGCTGCGACGGTCGTAAGTGTGGAAAAACGGTGCTAAATCGCTTTCTTCAGTGCCGTTGTAACTTCGAACGGTCGCTTAAGTTAACCGTTGTACATCGAGGACTGCCTCTCCATGGTGGTTGCCCGGTGCCCAAATTTGGATCACGCGATTGTGTGGGTGCTTTAACAGTCATAAGTAATAATAATAATAATAATATCAAAGCTGGAAGGGACCTTGGAGGCCTTCTAGTCCAACCCCCTGCCCAGACAGGAAACAATACACCATTTCAGACAAATGGTTATCCAACATTTTCTTAAAAATTTCCAGTGTTGGAGCATTTACAACTTCTGCAGGCAAGTCGTTCCACTGGTTAATTGTTCTCACTGTCAGGAAATTCCTCCTTAGTTCTAAGTTGCTTCTTTCCTTGATTAGTTTCCACCCATTGCTTCTTGTTCTACCCTCTGGTGCTTTGGAGAATAGCTTGACTGCCTCTTCTTTGGGGCAGCCCCTGAGATATTGGAACACTGCTATCATGTCTCCCCTAGTCCTTCTTTTCATTAAACTGGACATACCGAGTTCCTGCAACCGTTCTTCATATGTTTTATCCTCCAGTCCCCTAATCATCTTTGTTGCTCTTCTCTGCACTCTTTCTAGAGTCTCAGCATCTTTTTTACATCGTGGCGACCAAAACTGAATGCAATATTCCAAGCGTGGCCTTACCAAGGCATTAGTGCAAGGATCGGTCATAAGCCACTTATTTTCAGCATTGTCGTAACTTTGAACTGTCACTAAATGAACGGTTTATAAGGCGAGGACTACCTCTATTCTTTTTTTTTTTCTTATCACCCTCCCCCCCCCCCCCCGTCTCTAGCCTCCACCATACCCTCTGGCACTGATCGGAGACCTGAATTGGTTGCAGTTGGCAGGACAAGCCATGGTTATTTTGGGAGCCGTGTTTATTGCTATTAAAGAGGTAAGCGCTGATTGGAATGAAAGCACGAATGAAAGCGAATTTACGTGTCCCAGGATAATGTCGCAGGATCCAATTTGGGTCGGTCACTGAGACCAGAGGTTCCGAGCTTTCGGACCAGGGGTGAAATGCTCCCGGTTCGGACCGGATTGCCTGATCCAGTAGCGATGGTGGCAGGTGGTTCGGAGAACCGGTAGCAAAAATCCCTGCCATCCCCCATGCCCAGCTGAGCTGCGTGACCATCAGAGGTTTTTTTTTTTTTAAACTTTTAAAAGGATTTTTTCTTCTGCCGAAAAATACTTTTAAAAGTAAAAAAAAAAAAGCCTCTGACGATCAGGCAACTCAGCTGCGATCGTCAGAGAAGCCTTTATAAGCATTTTTTCTACAACCTCTTCGGCGAAAGAGGTTGTAGAATAAATGCTTTTAAAAGGCTCCTCTGGCTTTTTCTTTTAAAGGCAAAACAAAAAAAATGATTTTAAAAGAAAAGAAAAGCCTCTGACGATCAGGCAACTCAGCTGGAACCTTTTAAAAGCATTTTTTTTTACAACCTCTTTGGCTGAACCGGGAGTGGAAATTGCAGGTGGGTCTGTCCACCCGCCCACCCGCCCCGGCTGTATGCCATCCTATTTAGGCACGTTTCTGAGGCTGGGCGCATGCGCAGAAAGTGTGCACGCCAGCAAAGTGAATGTATGGAAGGCTGGGCGCATGCATAGACAGTGCACGAGCGGGCAATGCGAGCGTGTGCACGCACGCACACACATTTGTGAACCGGTAGGGAAAGTAAGGGAATGCCATCCTTGGATGCTGGACACTGTGATGGTCATAAATACGAGCGTCTGAATTTTGTTCACATGAACAGAGGGATGCTTCAACGGTCATCAGCGCCAAAAACAGTTTTTTCCACTGCCGTTGTCACTTCAAACGGTCACTAAACGAATGGTTGTAAGTCGAGGACGACCTGTAGAACGGGCTCGCCAGTGGTTTAACATGCCTTACTAAATCTGTCATATCCTGTGTGTGTATTTTCCGCCTGCAGAGTGTGGCCATTTTCTTGCTACGGCCTTCCGACCTGCAGACCATCCTCTCCGACGCCTGGTTCCATTTCGCCTTGTAAGTGACGCGATGACCTTTGCTTTGCTCTCCTTGCGATTTATGACGGTAATGTTCGGGCTCCATTATTCGGTCGCAAGTCGAGGACTACCTGCAGGCGTGCTCCCCTTGGGGATGTTTCGTTTGCCTCCAACCCCCAAAAACCAACCTAGGTTTGCAAGATTACAGGATTTTTCCTTTTAAACCAACATTTTTGAAACTCGGGGCAGTTTAAGATGGGTGGACTACAACTCCCAGAATCCCCCAGCCAGCTGGCTGGGGGAATTCTGGGAGTTGTAGTCCACCCATCTTAAACTGGCCGAGATTGGAAAAAAACACTGTTTTACACAGAGTTGCATCCTGGTGAAACGTTCCTTCTGCCTAAATTATTGTTAAATTTCATCAAATCAGACTTCCTTCTGGATATGGCCACTAATCCATCAATGTTTCTTGTGTTCAGAAGCCCCTGGATTTAATTAACTGTTAGGGAAAAGTATTGCCCTGTCGGTTTTAGTTAGCGGTGATAGAGCCTCTAATTCATGGATCTTTAAAAGGAATAATTGTTCATCCACTCTTATCTTACTGTTTAAATCAGGCTTTTTTTAAACTGCTGTAATCCTATCAGTATCCTTGCTATCTGTTCTTCTATATCCTTTTTATATTCGTTGACTGTATTGTTTTACCACTTGTATCTTTTCTTGCTTCTGTTCTTGATTTTAGTTGGGTTAACAGGATATGTTTGCAGTTCAATAGACACAGGCCTTGATCTATCTATCATTATCTCTCTCACTCTATTTTCATCATCTATCTATCATCTCTCTGATCTCTATATCTATCTTTCTCTATATCTATCTATCTATCTATCTATCTATCTATCTATCTATCTTCTATCATCTATCTATCTTCTATCTATCTATCTATCATCTCTCTCTCTATCTATCTCTCTATCTATCTATCATCTCTCTCTCTCTATCTATCTCTCTATCTACCATTTATCTTCTATCATCTATCTATCTATCTTCTATCTATCATCTCTCTCTCTCTCTATCATCTATCATCTATCTATATAATCTATCTATCTTCTAGCTATCATCTATCTCTATCTATCTATCTATCAATCTATCACCTATCTATCTTCTATCTATCATCTATCTATCTATCTATCATCTCTCTCTATGTATCTATCATCTCTATCTATATCAGCTATCAGCTATCTATCTATATCTATCTATTTATCTCTATTTATCATCTATATCTATCTATATCATCTATCATCTATCTCTATCTATCTATCTATCTATCTATCTATCTATCTATCTATCTATCTATCTATCTCTATCCATCCATCCATCCATTTATCTATCTATCATCATTCTATCATTCTATCTATCATTATCTATCTGTCCGATTTTATACCTAGCTAACCACCCACAATATAATGGAAATGTTAATATTAAGTAATTAAGATCAAAACTTTTATTAAACAGTCAGTTCTTTGCTGTGAGTTGCAGTGCTTCTTTTATAATGTTATATTTAACTTTGGATGAAAAACCCAAATAATTTTACCCTTGTAGTATTGGCACCCTAAATTGTGATCGATACTGATAGAATTTTGTCTCTTTTTTTCCTCTCTTTAAGTATTAACAATTGAAGCCACCTAAATGACAGGAGTCTTTAACCATATCATATAAACACCACCTGTTGCAACAATATAATACGAAATGTTTACAGCAATCTAATCAGAAGGAAAAATAACATTTTTTTTAAAAAAAATAATGTTTTTGTGATCCTTCCCAGTTTCATTCAAGCGGTGCTGGTGATCGTCTCGGTCTTCCTCTACCTTTTCTCCTACAAAGGGCACCTGCCCTGCCTCGTCCTGGCCATGTCCTTAGGATGGGCCAACATGCTGTATTTCACGCGGGGGTTGCAATCCATGGGCATCTACAGCGTCATGATTCAACAGGTAAGGCAGCCTTTGCAAGCCCTGTTGGATAGGCGTTGGATCTCTCAGGCCAGGCCCAGCAATTCCCTTCCCTTAAGAGGGAGGCTGCAGACAGTCAATTCTTCTATAGTCAGTCAGTCAGTCAGTCAGTCAGTCAATCTGTCTGTCTATCTATCTATCTATCTATCTATCTATCTATCTATCTATCTATCTACCTACCTACCTACCTACCTACCTACCTACCTACCTATCCATCTATCAGCTATCTGTCTGTCTGTCTATTCGTCCATCTGTCTATCTATCCATTTATCATCTATCTATCTATCTATCTATCTATCTATCTATCTATCATCTCTTTAATCTGTCTATCTATCTATCTATCTATCTATCTATCTATCTATCTATCTATCTATCTATTGTATCTATCTATCATAGATAGATAGATCATATCTATCTATCATATCTATCTATCTATCTCTCTCTCTCTCTCTCTCTCTATCATTATCTATCTATCATCTCTATCTAACTATCTATATCTATCTATATCTATCTATTCTATCTATATCTACCTATCTATCATCTATCTATCATATCTATCTATCTATCATCGATCTATCATTTATATCTATCTATCTATCTATCTATCTATCTATCTATCTATCTATCTATCTATCTATCTATTATCTCTTTAATCTATCTATCTATCTATTGTATCTACCTACCTACCTATCTATCTATCTATCTATCTATCTATCTATCTATCTATCTATCTATCTATCTATCTATCATCTCTATCTATCTATTGTATCTATCTATCTATCATCTATCTATCATATCTATCTATCTATCATATCTATCTATCTCTCTCTCTCTCTCTCTCTATCTATCATTATCTATCTATCATCTCTATCAACTATCTATATCTATCATCTCTATCTATCTATCATCTATCTATCATATCTATCTATCTATTCTATCTATATCTACCTATCTATCATCTATTTATCTATATCTATTTATCTATCCATCTATCAGCTATCTGTCTGTCCATCCATCCGTCTATCTATCCATTTATCATCTCTCTCTCTCTCTCTCTTTATCTGATTTTATAACTATTCTATCTATCTATCTATCCATCTATCTATCTATCTATCTATCTATCTATCTATTATCTCTTTAATCTATCTATCATCTATTGTATCTACCTACCTATCCATCTATCTATCTCATCTATCATCTATCTATCATTCATCTATCTATCTATCTATCTATCTATCATCTCTATCTATCATCTATTGTATCTATCTATCTATCATCGATCTATCATTCTATCTATCATCATCTATCTATCATCTATCTATCTATCTGTCTATCTATCTATCTATCTATCTATCTATCTATCTATCTCTATCTATCTATCTATTATCTCTTTAATCTATCTATCTATCTATTGTATCTACCTACCTACCTATCCATCTATCTATATCAGCTATCAGCTATCTATCTATATCTATCTATTTATCTCTATTTATCATCTATATCTATCTATATCATCTATCATCTATCTCTATCTATCTATCTATCTATCTATCTATCTATCTATCTATCATCTATCTATCTATCTATCTATCTATCTCTATCCATCCATCCATCCATTTATCTATCTATCATCATTCTATCATTCTATCTATCATTATCTATCTGTCCGATTTTATACCTAGCTAACCACCCACAATATAATGGAAATGTTAATATTAAGTAATTAAGATCAAAACTTTTATTAAACAGTCAGTTCTTTGCTGTGAGTTGCAGTGCTTCTTTTATAATGTTATATTTAACTTTGGATGAAAAACCCAAATAATTTTACCCTTGTAGTATTGGCACCCTAAATTGTGATCGATACTGATAGAATTTTGTCTCTTTTTTTCCTCTCTTTAAGTATTAACAATTGAAGCCACCTAAATGACAGGAGTCTTTAACCATATCATATAAACACCACCTGTTGCAACAATATAATACGAAATGTTTACAGCAATCTAATCAGAAGGAAAAATAACATTTTTTTTAAAAAAAATAATGTTTTTGTGATCCTTCCCAGTTTCATTCAAGCAGTGCTGGTGATCGTCTCGGTCTTCCTCTACCTTTTCTCCTACAAGGGGCACCTGCCCTGCCTCGTCCTGGCCATGTCCTTAGGATGGGCCAACATGCTGTACTTCACACGGGGGTTGCAATCCATGGGCATCTACAGCGTCATGATTCAACAGGTAAGGCAGCCTTTGCAAGCCCTGTTGGATAGGCGTTGGATCTCTCAGGCCAGGCCCAGCAATTCCCTTCCCTTAAGGGGACAGTCAATTCTTCTATAGTCAGTCAGTCAGTCAGTCAGTCAGTCAGTCTGTCTGTCTGTCTGTCTGTCTGTCTGTCTATCTATCTATCTATCTACCTACCTACCTACCTACCTATCCATCTATCAGCTATCTATCTACCTACCTATCCATCTATCAGCTATCTGTCTGTCTATTCATTTATCTGTCTATCTATCTATCATCTATCACCTATCATCCATTTATCTATCTATCTATCTATCTATCTATCTATCTATCTATCTATCTATCTATCTATCGTCTATCTATCTATCTATCTATCTATCTATCATCTATCTATATCTATCTATCTATCTATCTATTCATCTATCTATCTATCATAGATAGATAGATCATATCTATCTATCTATCTATCTATCTATCTATCTCTCTCTCTCTCTCTCTCTATCATTATCTATCTATCATCTCTATCTAACTATCTATATCTATCTATCATCTATCTATTCTATCTATATCTACCTATCTATCATCATTCTATCTATCTATCATATCTATCTATCTATCATCTATCTATCCATTTATCATCTATCCATCCATCCATCTATCTATCTCATCTATCTATCTATCTATCTCATCTATCTATCTATTATCTCTTTAATCTATCTATCTATCTATTGTATCTACCTACCTACCTATCCATCTATCTATATCATCTATCTATCTGTCTATCTATCATTCATCTATCTATCATCTATCTATATTCATCTATCATCTCTATCTATCTCATCTATCTATCATAGATAGATAGATCATATCTATCTATCATATCTATCTATCTATCATATCTATCTATCTCTCTCTCTCTCTCTCTCTCTATCTATCATTATCTATCTATCATCTCTATCTAACTATCTATATCTATCTATCTATCTATCATCTATCATATCTATCTATCTATTCTATCTATATCTACCTATCTATCATCTATCTATCATATTCTATCTATCTATCTATCTATCTATCCTTCCATCTATCAGCTATCTGTCTGTCTCTATCTATCCATTTATCATCTCTCTCTCTTTATCTGATTTTATATCTATTAACAATCCACAATATAGGTTAGTCCCCTGGTGACTGTACCTGATTCTCCAGCCAGCGTGCTTTAAGATGTGCTGGCTGGAGAAATTCTGGGAGTAGAAGTCCAGCCATCTTCAAGAGCCCAAGTTTGAGAAACACTGCATTAAGGTGAGAAGATGCCCCTCATTTCCTACAAAAGTGTCCATTTTTTTAAAAAAAAATGGTCTAAAGTCGATGCCAATCTCCACTTCGGGAAAGCCAAATACATCTAGTAGTAGAAGTAGAGCAGTGCCGTTCGTTTTCCTGCGCTTTAAATTCCCACCCTTCACATTTTTCTTTTTTTTGCCTCGTAGGTCATTTTGCACGACGTGATCAAGTTTATCGCCGTCTACCTGGTGTTTTTGTTTGGATTCGGCGTAGGTAAACAGAATTTGATGCTTTTTATTCGCAGGGGCATCCATGGACTGGCTGTGTGTGTGTGTGTGTGTGTTCAAAGAAGGCACAACGGTGTTGCCAGCTTTGCCGTCGAAGCCCTGCCACTTTTTAGGGGCAACACCACACAAGATTTGGCTTGTTGCGGCCTCCATTTTGCCTTTTTTTAAAAACACGCTCCCTGGGAATACCTTTAATTATTTGGAATCAGGAATTCAACCAGAATGCAATTGTGGGGTTGCATTGGTGCTCTCGTGAGATGGGTTGTTTTTTCTTTTTTTTAATTGAAAAAGTTTTACAAAACTTTTTCTCCCCTTCCCCTCCCCGTCCCCTCCCCACCGTTCACAACCCCCGACTTCCTGGAACAAACACAAGGTATAGTTAAAAATAAAACAAACATATGCTAAAAAAATTTCCCTCCTAACTCAATTATACTCCTACAATTCTCATCAATTCCTAACCTCCCCCAAAACAATCAGAAATAATACATCCTAATCATTCAAAGGCAGTCTGATAACTCTTAGTCTGATATCTGTTTTATAGATGTAGTCTATATCTATAATATAGACTATATAATGTAGTCGATCCATTTTTTCCATTCATTTAAGTATCTTTCTTGCATATTGTCTTTCAAAAAGGCTGAGATTTTTGCCATCTCAGCCAGATTGGCAACTTTCAATATCCATTCTTCTATTGTGGGTACTTCTTTTTTCTTCCAATACTGTCCTATCAGTAATCTTGCTGCTGTTATTAGATTTAAAATCAGTTTAGTCTCAATTACTGTACAGTCTGTGATAATTCCCAACAGGAAAAATTGTGGCAGGAACTTTATCTTCTTTTTCAAAACATTTTGTAAAATTCTTATCCAAAAAGCCTTAATATTCTTACAAGTCCACCAAATATGAAAATATCTAGCATCATCACAATTGATTCAAAAATTGAAATAAATAAATTACATCTCCAAAATTTTGCTTGCATATCTGGATACATACACGATAATTTCTTAGGATCTAAATGCCATCTATAAAACATTTTATAAAAAATTTCCCTTAAATTCTGTGCCTGCGTAAATTTAACATTTGTAACCCAATTTTTTCCCCAAATTTCCAATAATATTGGCTGTTTTTTCTTACAAATGTTTCATTACCTGACTAGGTAACAGCATCAGTGCTGGGAGGGAGTGGGGTTTGTAGAGAGGAGGAAGAGGAGGAAGAGAAAGAGGAGGAGAGAGAGGACCGTAGGGTCCTTGGTGGTCTCTGAGCTTGGTGGTTTTCTTGCAGACGTTTCATGACCCAACTAGGTAACATCATCAGTGCTAGAAGGGAAAGGGGTTCCTGGAGAGGAGGAGGAGGAGGAGGAAGAGGAGGAGGAGGAGGAGGAGGGTGACTGTGGGATCCTTGGTGCTCTCTGAGCTTGGTGGTTTTCTTGCAGACATTTCATGACCCAACTAGGCAACATCATCAGTGTTAGAAGGGAGAGGGGTTTCTGGAGAGTAGGAGGAGGACGACTGTGGGGTCCCTGATCCGCTCTGAGCTTGGTGGTTTTCCTGTAGACGTTACACGACCCAACTAGGGAACACCATCAGTGCTCGAAGGGAATGATGTTGGCTCTTTGTTTATATACAGCTGGCTTGACCTATCAGTGCTGGTGGGAGTGTTTTTTGGGTGGTTCCTTGATTAGGTGGTTGTTTACTGTTTGTTTGTTTGATTGATTGTTTGTCTGCATTGCTAATTCTATTCATTTATTTATTAACTCAGTTTCTGTAGCTGCCCATCTCAATCCATGACTCTAGGCATTTTGCAATTTATTTTTTTAAAAAATAAATAGACAATAGAAACAGTACAAAACTAAATAAAAAAAATATATTGATCCGAACTGCTTGATTGTTAATCTGACGTTAATCACTGCTTACATGGAGGTTAATTGCTGCCAAGGAAGTGTTTTGGTCTTTTTTTTTTTTATTGGCCAAGTGTGATTGGACACACAAGGAATTTGTCTTGGTGCATCTGTTCTCAGTGTACATAAAAGAAAAGATACCTTCATCAAGGCACAACATTTACAACACAATTGATGGTCAATATATCAATATAAATCATAAGGATTGCCAGAAACAAGTTATAGTCATACAATCATAAGTGGAAAGAGATTGGTGATTTTAGGTAAACAATAATGATGTTTGTTGTAAACGCCACTCAAGGAAGTATCGTCTCAGACAAATAATCTAACAGAAAACAACAGCCTAATTGAGGAACCATCAAGAACACACCCATCCACAGTTACAGGGCAAACCACTTATATATAACCAGACAGCAAGTCCCACTCCATTCTGGCACTGATGATGTTGCCTAGCTGGGTCATGAAACGTCTGCAAGAAAGCAACCAACCTTTTTTTATTATTATTTGCATTTATATCCCGCCCTTCTCCGAAGACTCAGGGCGGCTTACACTGTGTCAAGCAATAGTCTTCATCCATTTGTATATTATATTATATCAAAGTCAACTTTTATTGCCCCCAACAATATGGGTCCTCATTTTACCTACCTTATAAAGGATGGAAGGCTGAGTCAGCCCTGGGCCTGGTGGGACTAGAACCTGCAGTAATTGCAAGCAGCTGCTGTTAATAACAGACAGATTTAGTCTGCTGAGCCACCAGAGGCCCTTGGAGAGTATCAAAGCCTCCACAATCTTCCTCCTCCTCTTCCTCCTCCTCCTTGCAAACCCCACTCCCTTCTGGTACTGATGATGTTGCCTAGTTGGGTCATGAAATGTCTGCAAGAAAGCAACCAACCTTGGAGAGCATCAAAGACTCCACAATCCTCCCCCTCCTCTTCCTCCTCCTCCTCCCCCTCCCCCTCCTCCTCCTCGCCTTCCTCCTCCTCTTCCTCCTCCTCCTTGCAAACCCCACTCCCTTCTGGCACTGATTAGGTTCCCTACTTGGGTCATGAAATGTCTGCAAGAAAACCACCAGCCTCGGACAGCATCAAAAACTCCCCGATCCTTCTCCTCTTCCTCTCCTCAACCCTGCTCCCTTCTAACACTGATGATGTTCCCTAGTTGGATCATGAGACGTCTTCAAGATAACAACCCAAGCTTAGAGAGCACCGAGGAACCCACAATCTTCCACCTCCTCCCCTTTCTTCCCCCCTCCTCCTCTTTCTCTTTCTCCTCCTCCCCATAATCCCCACTCCCTTCTAGCACTGATGACGTCCCCTAGTTGGATCATGAAACGCCTGCAAGAAAATCAGCTCAGCTCAGAGGCACCAAGGAACCCACAGTCCATCCCTGAACTACAAATATTCTCTTCTAAAAAGTCAAAAGACTTATCCCAAAATTGCACGGTTCATGTTTTGGACTCCTTCCTACAAGACACCCCATTTCAGACTCTTTAATAACCAGGGGTGGGATTGAAAAATTTTTTGCAAGGGGTTCTCTGCCCAGTTGCTGAGTGGGTGTGGCCATGGGGGGGCGTGACCTAGTTGACTTCCTGCGCCACAGGAGGAGGGGAGTTTCGCCTTCCCCAGACTCCGGAGGCTTTTCTCTAGCCTCCAGGAGGGTGAAA
This sequence comes from Ahaetulla prasina, assembly GCF_028640845.1. Classification (NCBI taxonomy): domain Eukaryota; kingdom Metazoa; phylum Chordata; class Lepidosauria; order Squamata; family Colubridae; genus Ahaetulla; species Ahaetulla prasina. Next base: position 4,569,804 of record NC_080539.1, read on the forward strand.
ACGGAGGCTGGAAATGGGCCTGTTTCCAGACTTCCAGTACTTCTGGTAGGCCCGTTTTTCGCCCTCCCAGAGCCTCTGCAAAGACTCTGCTGTAAGGGGTTCCAAGGAACACCCCCAGCGAAATAAAGCTCTGAGGCTTGAGGTTCCTCAAAGTCCCAATTTATTAGAGATGTCATGTTGGCACAGCTGGGAAAACCCGAAACTGAAAGCTTCCAGGTTTTCCACACCCGGTTGACAGTTCACAGCCCTGCCCCACACCCACAAGTTCATCACATTGTCCAATCGACTCTTCACACTCAATTGGATACAATCTTCAGGCAGTCTCCATCAGACGCAGGCAAAGGTCCTTGAATGCGGAATGTTGTTATGACTAACTTTCTACCGCTCCAACAACAACCCCCTCCCAACTTCCCCAGCTAAAATATGTGGCAGTTAAGAAGCAAGAAAGAAAATTGCCTTCCAAAACTGATACCTGCACTTATCTTACATCCAAAATGGGCCGTGTGGAGACTCCTGGGAGGAGAGGGGCGGAGTGGGCGGGGTCAGCCAGTCCTTGCAACTACCAGTTCGGCGAACTAGATTAAAATGAACATCCGGTTCTCCTGAACCGGCTGAATCCCAGCCCTGTTAATAACCCCTTTGGAAGATTTATTTTATTTATTTTTATTTATTTATTTTTGTCACAACGGTATACACAAACATCGTCATAAATAAAAACAACACATCATGAAAGAAAAATATGTATATATAAGTAAAAGTATGCAACAGCTATGTTAATTTGATATAATGAAAGGAACAATAGGACAGGAACGGTAGGCACTTTTGTGCTCTTATGCACGCCCCTTATAGTCCTTTTAGGAATGGGGGGAGGTCAATAGTAGACAGTTTTTGGTTGAAGATTTTGGGAGTTTGAGTAGAGACCATGGAGTCAGGTAATGAGTTCCAAGCGTTAACAACTCTGTTGCAGAAGTCATATTTTCTGCAATCAAGTTTGAAGCGGTTGACATTAAGTTTAAATTTATTGTTTGCTCTTGTATTATTGCGATTGAAGCTGAAGTAGTCTTTAACAGGAAGGATATTGCAGTAGATGATTTTGTGTATTAAACACAAGTCATGTCGAAGTCGGCAGAGTTCTAAGTTTTCTAGTCCCAGGATTTCTAGCCTGGTGGTATAAGGTATTTTGTTGTTTTCAGAGGAGCGAAGAACTCTTCTAGTAAAATACAAACTTGATGGTCATTACCTTACAGATGACCCCCACCCTGTCAAAGACCTTGGAGTTCTCATATCAAATGATCTAAGTGCCAAAGCCCACTGCAACTACATAGCAAAAAAGGCTCTAAGAGTTGTAAACCTAATTTTACGCAGCTTCTTTTCCAAAAACTCTACACTACTAACTAGAGCATACAAAACATTTGCCAGACCTATTCTTGAATACAGCTCATCCGTCTGGAACCCATACCACATCTCTGACATTAAGACAATCGAACGCGTCCAGAAATATTTTACAAGAAGAGTTCTCCATTCCTCTGAAAACAACAAAATACCTTATCCCACCAGACTTGAAATCCTAGGCTTAGAAAACTTGGAACTCCGTCGCCTTCGACAAGACCTAAGTTTAACTCACAGAATCATCTACTGTAATGTCCTTCCTGTTAAAGACTACTTCAGGTTTAATTGTAACAATACAAGAGCAACCAACAGATTTAAACTTAATGTTAACCGCTTTAATCTAGATTGCAGAAAATATGACTTCTGTAACAGAATCATCAGTGCTTGGAATACTTTACCTGACTCTGTGGTCTCTTCCCATAATCCCAAAAGCTTTAACCAAAAACTGTCTACTATCGACCTCACCCCATTCCTAAGAGGACCATAAGGGGCGTGCATAAGCGCAGAAACATGCCTACCGTTCCTGACCTGTTGTTTTTCTTTTTCTTCTTCCTATATATATATTGATGCTTATAACCTCCTAATATTTACTCATATATATGTTTATATACTATATAATCCTTTTTATATGATGTTGTGACAAAAATAAATAAATAAATAAATAAAATAAAATAAATCTCTGACATTAATACAATCGAACGCGTCCAGAAATATTTTACTATGTAAGATCTTGTAACCTCAAGAGTTTAATTAAAAAAAAAAAAGACTTTAATCTTCTCCGCTTTCCCGTTCCCTGCCCAGCTCTGGCGGCCTTGGTGGACTCGTGTCCCGAAGACAGCAAATGCAACGAGTACAGTGTCTTGGGAAGCATCGAGATCGACTTATTCATGCTGACCTTGGGCCTGGGCGAGCTGGACGTCCCGAAAAACGCCAAACACCCCATCCTCTTCCTCCTGCTGCTCATCTCCTTCGTGATCCTGACCTTCGTGTTACTTCTCAACATGCTGATCGCCTTGATGGGAGAAACAGTGGAAGACATTTCCAAAGAGAGCGAGCACATCTGGAGGCTGCAGGTTGGTTCCGGGGATGGTGTGTGTGTGTGTGTGTGTGTGTGTGTGTCTCCGGGATTCCTTTGCAGAAAACGGGATTGAATCCAGATGCCTAGGGAGGCAACTGGGCTTGCTTTGTTTTTCCTTGAAGACGTTTCGCTTCTCATCCGAGGAGCTTCTTCAGCTCTGACCGAATAGTGAAGGATGGAAGGAGTGGTGAAATCTAAATTTCTTTCCTACCGGTTCTGTGGGCGTGGCTTGGTGGGCGTGGCGCGGTGGTGGTGGTGGTGGTCATGTGACTGGGTGGGCGTGGCCAAGTAACCACGTGACTGGGGAATCAAAAGACAGAAATTTATTTATTTATTTTATTTAATCAAATTTTTATACCGCCCTTCTCCCGAAGGACTCAGGGCGGTTCACAGCCAAATAAAACCACAATAATAAATATAATAAAACAGTAATTAAAAAAACTATCAAATATGGCCCAATTTAAAATACATATAAAACAATAAAACCCAGTTAAAATTTACAACCCCAATAATAAAATATTAAAATTCTAAAATTCTATGCCAGTCCTGCTCGAAGAAATAGGTACGTCTTCAGCTCGCGGCGAAAGGTCCGAAGATCAGGAAGTTGACGGAGTCCTGGGGGAAGTTCGTTCCAGAGGTTGGGAGCCCCCACAGAGAAGGCCCTTCCCCTGGGTGTCGCCAGCCGACATTGTTTGGCGGACGGCACCCTAAGGAGTCCCTCCCTCTGAGAGCGCATGGGTCGGTGGGAGGCAATCGGTGGCAGTAGGTGGTCCCGTAAATAACCCGGCCCTATGCCATGGAGCGCTTTAAAGGTGGTAACCAACACCTTGAAGCGCACCCGAAAGACCACAGGTAGCCAGTGCAGCCTGCGCAGGAGTGGTGTCACCTTGAAGACGTTTCGCTTCTCATCCGAGGAGCTTCTTCAGCTCTGACCGAATAGTGAAGGATGGAAGGAGTGGTGAAATCTAAATTTCTTTCCTACTGGTTCTGTGGGCGTGGCTTGGTGGGCGTGGCTTGGTGGGCGTGGCCAAGTAACCATGTGACTGGGTGGGCGTGGCCAAGTAACCATGTGACTGGGGAATCAAAGACAGAAATTTATTTATTTATTTATTTAATCTTTTTATACCGCCTTCTCCGAAGGACTCAGGGCGGTTCACAGCCAAATAAAACCACAATAATAAATATAATAAAACAGTAATTAAAAAAACTATCAAATATGGCCCAATTTAAAATACATATAAAACAATAAAACCCAGTTAAAATTTACAACCCCAATAATAAAATATTAAAATTCTAAAATTCTATGCCAGTCCTGCTCGAAGAAATAGGTACGTCTTCAGCTCGCGGCGAAAGGTCCGAAGATCAGGAAGTTGACGGAGTCCCGGGGGAAGTTCGTTCCAGAGGGTGGGAGCCCCCACAGAGAAGGCCCTTCCCCTGGGTGTTGCCAGCCGACATTGTTTGGCGGATGGCACCCTAAGGAGTCCCTCCCTCTGAGAGCGTACGGGTCGGTGGGAGGCAATCGGTGGCAACAGGCGGTCCCGTAAGTATCCCAGTCCTAAGCTATGGAGCGCTTTAAAGGTAGTAACCAACACCTTGAAGCGCACCCGGAAGACCACAGGTAGCCAGTGCAGCCTGCGCAGGAGTGGTGTCACCTTGAAGACGGTTTCGCTTCTCATCCGAGGAGCTTCTTCAGCTCTGACCGAATAGTGAAGGATGGAAGGAGTGGTGAAATCTAAATTTCTTTCCTACTGGTTCTGTGGGTGGGTGGGGTCATGTGACTGGGTGGGCGTGGCCAAGTAACCACTTGACTGGGGGATCGAAAGACAGAAAGTCCCTAACAACGTTCTGCTGGAGAGGGGTTGGACTAGATGACCTCGAGGTCCCTTCCAGCTCTGGATTATCCTCTGAAGCTGCGTCTAGTGCCAGGTTTGTAGTCCTTCCTTCCTCTCCTTTTTCCTTCCTGTCTCCCTCCCTCTCCTTCCTTCCTTCCTTCCTTCCTTCCTTCCTTCCTTCCTTCCTTCCTTCTCTCTCTCTCTCAAACGAAAATTTTTGCCTAGCAGGCTTCAGCTGTTTTACCTTTTAAAAAATGCTTTTAAAAGTTAAAAAAAAAAGCCTCTGATGATCAGGTACCCCATGTGATGACCAAACCCACCTCGCATTTGATGCATGGTGCGTGTAGCGCACATGCGCAACCAGCGAACCGATAGTAAACCGGTTCAGATTTCACCACTGTCCTGTACCATTTCAGACCAACGGCTGTCCAATCTCTTCTTAAAAACCTCCGTTGATACGAAGCATCCACCGCTTCTGGTGGCAGGCTGTTCCACTGGTTAATTGTCCTCAGGGAATTTCTCCTTCGTTCTAAGGTTGCTTCTCTCTGATCGGTTTCCATCCAGTTGTGTCTGTGCCCCGCCCCCCGAGCCGGGCCCCCTGCCAGAAAGTGACTCAGAAAGTGAGGGGGAAGGGCCGTCAGGACTTACCTCAGGAGCACCGGCTTCCCTGGCTCAACTCCAGGAGCCAGAAGCAGGCCAGGTGGAAGAGATAACGAGGCCTCCGTCCCCTGACTCTTCCCCCCCCCACACACACACATGCCTTCAGACCCAGCTGACGGCAATCAGGCCTGGCTGGACCCTAGGTTTCGTAGGCAGGAGAGGAGGGAACAACAGAAGCAGGGGTGGGGCAGGCCTAGGAAGTGCTGAGTCATGGAGCCACACCCCACAGGATATAAAGGCAGCAAGCGCTGCTGTGCCTCTTCGTAGCAGGAAAATCAACTGCTTGACTAAGAGCTGAAGTACTGTTTGTTCCTGGGTGACTCATCGGCATCGAGGGAGATAACAGAGACACTTGGCAGACGCTCGCTCTTTTGCTGCCACAGCTGATAGTGCCGGCTAATTAAGCCAATTGCTCGGACGGAGGCTAAGGGGGGACAGAACACATCCGTTGCTTCTTGTCCTGCCTTCGGGTGCTCTGGAGAATAAATTCACCCTTTGGGGCAGCCTCTCAAATCCCGGAATCTTAATGTAGACAGTCTCTTTGAGCCCTCTTTCAAGGGGTCACCATCTATCTCCTCTTTACAATAGCAAGAAGGTTCCATACCAGTGGTGGGATTCAGCCGGCTCGGTTGAACCGGTAGTTAAATTGCTGGCTGGCCCCGCCCCTTTGTGTCCCGCCCCTTCCAAGAGTCCCCACCTGCCTCGTTTTGGCTTCCAGTTAAGTGTAGAGAGGTCCAAAATGGGACACAGGGGGGCGTATCCCCCCCCCACGGTCTGTTTTTGCGGGGGGTGCAGGAGGCCGAGTGCTGCCTATCACACACACCCTGGCCACGCCCACCAAGCCACGCCCACAGAACCTGTGGTAAAAAATGTTTGAATCTCACCACTGTTCCACACCCATCTGCACTACAGCTAGTCCTCATCTTACAGCAGTTCATTTAGTGATTGTTCAAAGTTAAAAATGTGATTTAGGACCTTTTTTTTTCACACTCACGGCCTTTGTAGCATCCCCATGATCATGTGTTCAAAATTTAGATGCTTGGCACGCTGACTCATACCTACGACCGTTTCTGTGATCCCCTTTTGCGACCTTTTGAGGAGCAAAATCCTTGGGGAAGCCAGATTCACTTAAGAACCGCGTGACTGACTTAGTCAACTGCGGCGATTCCCTGAACCGCTTGCGGTCAGAAAGTTCGTAAAAATGAGGCAAAGCTCACCCAGCAAATGTCTCACTTAACGACAGAAATGTTGGGCTCAATTGTGGTCATAAGTCGAGGACTGCCTGTATTCAGGGGTGGTATTCACCTACCTACCGGTTCGCAAATGTGAGCACGCATGTGGAGAGCCTTCCGCGCATGTGCAGAGTGTCAAAAACGGGACTCGATAATGTCTGCTCCGCCCACTGCCAGCGGCGGTATTCAGCCGGTTCCTCACGGGACCCCGAGGGCGGAGATAAACCTCCAAGTGGCCTCGACGATTCTCAGAGAGAGCGCTAACGACCAGATGACTGCAAGGAATACAAATCCTTCCGTTTTCCACCATTCAGTCAGAACTGAAGAAGCTTCTCGGACGAGGAGCAAAACGTCTTCAAGAAAAAAACAACAACCTCCAGTTGCCTGTTAAGAAAGCACCTTTGGGCGCGATTGAATTCGGAGCAAATTCTTTTTTCTTTTCTCTTTCTGGTCACCTATTTTTTTCCACCGGCGGACGGAAAAACATTCGGGAATCTCTCTCTTTTGAAACGTCCCTTCTTGGTTATCTGTCTTGCCTCCAGAGAGCCCGGACGATTGTAGAGATCGAAAAACTTCTCCCCAAGGTCCTGAGGAGGAAATTCGAACTCGGGGAATGGTGCAAAGTGGCCGACAATGACACGCGGCTGTGTTTAAGGTAAATTGGTGGGTCAAGACGGGGGGGTGGGGTGGGGGGATTTCGCTCTGCAGGGGCAAAGAGAGGAAAATGGAACGGCAGGTTCATTCATTGCAGATTCTGAGATAGGGAAAGATTACAGAAAGTTTCTGTAGCAATGAGGATGAAACGTAAGGATGGATTACTGAGAGAAGAGAATATTTGTAGCTAAGAGTTGGACTGTGGGGTCCTTGGTGGTCTCTGAGCTTGGCTGTTTTCTTGTAGACCTTTCATCACCCAACTAGGCAACATCATCAGTGCTGGAAGGGAGTGTGGTTTGCTCTCTCTCTCTCTATTTATCATAGCTTGCCCTGTCATTGTTTGTAGCATTGTTTCTTGGTGTTTTCCTGGCATAGCCTGATTGTTTATCTGAATTGGCAGTTCCTTGACTGGAGTATTGTTTACTTCTTCATTGTTGCTCTAGTTAGTAGTATCCATCCTGGGGTTCATAATCTCTGGGTGTTGATTGCTGGCAAGAAGATGTTTTGGTCATTTTGCTTCTTGTTAGCTCTTTGACTGTCTCTTTTGCATACCGCCTAGGTGTTGTTTATGTCAATGAAATTAATCGATACGCTCTCTAACTAGAATCAATGAAGTCAAATGGACGGAGTGGAAAACCCACGTGGCCTTTATCAATGAGGATCCAGGAACAACAGGTAACTGAACACAAGGAGTAACATTGGTTTGAAAAACAAAGCCGAGATATTTTTCCCCCTATTATTATTTCCCCTGCTGATAATAGAGGTGCATATGTCGGTTACCATTTAATAATCAATTCCAGGTAATAGAAATATATGCAGGTAGTCAACTTACTTCTATCTATCTATCTATCTATCTATCTATCTATCTATCTATCTATCTATCTATCTGTCTGTCTGTCTGTCTGTCTGTCTGTCTGTCTAATTATGTATCTCTCTCTCCTCTTTTTCAATATATAATATATATTCAATATATAATCTCTTTATCTCAATCTTGTCTATATATCCGTCAATCTATCTATATATCTCCCTCTGTTTATCTATCCATCTGCCTTTCTCTCTATCATCTCTATCCCTCCCTCCCTCCCTCCCTCCCTTCCTTCCTTCCTTCCTTCCTATTCTTCATCTTTCTCTATCTACAGGGGCCTCTGTGGCTCAGACTGCTAATGCAGTCTGTTATTAACAGCAGCTGCCTGCAATTACTGCAGGTTCTAGTCCCACCAGGCCCAAGGTTGACTCAGCCTTCCATCCTTTATAAGGTAGGTAAAATGAGGACCCAGATTGTTGGGGGCAATAAAAGTTGACTTTGTATATAATATACAAATAGAATGAAGACTATTGCTAACATAGTGTAAGCCGCCCTGAGTCTTTGGAGAAGGGCGGGATATAAATGCAAATAATAAAAAACAACAACACCCAGATCTATCCATCCATCTCTCTCTCATTATCTATCTATCCATCCATCCATCCATCCATCCATCTCTCTCTCATCTCTATCCAGGTGTCTGTCTGTCTGTCTATATCTATCTATCTATCTATCCATCTATCTACCTATCTATCTATCTATCTATCTATCTATCTATCCATCCATCCATCCATCCATCTCTCTGTCTTACCTCTATCCAGGTGTCTGTCTGTCTTTCTGTCTGTCTCTCTTTCTCTCTCTCTCTCTCTCTCTCTAATCATGTATCTATCCTCTCTCTCCTCTTTTTCTGTATATAATCTCTTTATATCTCTAGCGTATATATATCCGTCAATCTATCTGATCTATATATCTCTTTGTTTACCTATCCATTCCTCTTTCTCTCTATCCATCTCTATCCTTCCTTCCTTTCCTTCTTCCTTCCTTCCTTCTTTCCTGTCTTTCTTGTCTTCCTCTTTCTTTACCCATCTTCCTTCCTTCCTTCCTTTTTCCTTTCTTCCTTTCCTTTCCTTTCCTTTCCTTTCCTTTCCTTTCCTTCTTTCCTTTCCTTTCCATTCCATTCCATTCCATTCCATTCTTTCCCCTATCTTCCTTCCTTCCTTTCTATTCTTCATCTTTCTCCAATCTACAGATCTTTCTATCCATCCATCTCTCTCTCATTATCTATCTGTCTATCTATCTATCTATCTATCCATCCATCCATCCATCCATCCATCCATCCATCCATCCATCCATCATCTCTCATCTCTAACCAGGTATCTGTCTGTCTGTCTGTCTCTCTCTGTCTCTCTCTCTTATCTATCTATCTATCTATCTATCTATCTATCTATCTATCTATCTATCTATCTACCTACCTACCTACCTATCTACCTACCCATTGTCAATCTGTCCATCCATATCTCTCTCTACCTCTACCTCCCTCCCTCTCATGAGGAAGGCATGGGTGGCTGGGGTATCCTGGGAGTTGAAGTCCACCCATCTTAAAGCCCCTGAGGTAGAGAAGGACTCCCCCGCCTGGCCTCCTCAGAAGTCTAGTCCAATTCCATCCTTCATTCCGAGATAAACGGAGTGGAGGACCTCTTCAATGAACCGAATCCCTGCTTTTCCCCGTTTTCATTTCAGAATGCAGCAGAATGCAAGAGACCTCCAGGAGTAACAGCAAAACCACTTTGAACGCCTACGAAGAAATTTACGACTTGCCAGAGACGACAGTTTGAGCCCTGCGCTTGCATGGGGGAATGTGAGACCCTGAAGCCTTCAGAGAAAGCGCCCACGAAGGGTTGGATGCACCCCGGTTCCCGAGCTCGGCCAGACTAGCATTCAGAAGAAGGGGCGGTAGTAACACCCCCTCCATCGCCAGAGTGTTGACCAAGAGTTGCAAGCAGGGAGAATACGAGTTCTCCTAACTGAGACTATCTCCACTTCTTGGGAAGCGGTGGACTTCTTCCGTTGGCGAACGAAGGGCCTGACCCGAAGGAAGTAACATTTCAGATTTCAAGAGAAACCACAGTACAAAATCTGCAGCGTTGAGCACGTTGGGTAAGCGACCTTTCCTGGTGGATTGGGACCTGCCTCTCCTCTTTGCTCTGGCAGGCTAGAGAGGAAGCAAAGGGTGGGTGTGGGGGGGGGGTCAGGATGAGCCATGAGCCCCCGCCCCCCCCGCCTCCCTCTATCTCTCTCCTGGGTCAATGGAACCGTGTTCCTGCCCAGAGGTGACCTCGAGCCAAAGTGGGCTAATTTTGGAAACGGACCAAGATTGATCCTGGTTTGTCCTCCGATGGAAAGAAGAAGCCTGTTAGGAGAAACATCTGGAGGGGGGAGATGGCAGAGGTTTTGCTGCACCGTTCTTGCTAAGGACACTTCCTGGAGAAGCGCGTTCCGGGAGTTTGTATTTACCTTGAAAAGAGACATCACTTTTTACGTGGTACATTTGGGGAGGTGAGATTTGAGGGCATTTTTGTACACTGTGTGTGTGTGTGTGCGAGAGAGAGAGAGAGAGAGAGAGAGAGAGGGAGAGAGAGAGAGACGGGAGGGAGGAGTGAGAAAGAGAGAAAAAAAAGAAAAAGAAAGAAAGAGAGAGATAGAAAAAGAGAAAAAGAGAAAAAGAAAAAGAAAGAGAAAAAGAAAGAGTAGTCTGTTTATGTGTGTGTGAGAGAGAAAGAAAAGTAGAAAAAAGAGAAAAAGTGAAAGAAAAGAGAGAGAAAAAAGAAAAAAGAGAGACAGAAAAAAAGAGACAGAAAAAGAGAGAAAAAGAGAGAAAGAGAAAAAGAGAAAAAGAAAGAGTACAATGTGTGCATATGTGAGAGAAAGAAAAAAGGAGAGAAAAAGAGAAAGAGTGAAAGAAAAGAGAGAAAGAAAAAAGAAAGAAAAGAGAAAGAGAGAAAGAGAAAGAGAAAAAGAGAGAGAGAAATAAAGAGCCATATGCATCTGCAAAGAAAATTGTTGAATTCCAAGTATGTGCACAGTATTTATTCAAGTATTTCTTGGGTTCTTTTTTGTAAGTGATGTTTTGTGAGCGTTGCCAGAGAGCAAATCGCTCCTCTTTGATCTGCACTTTACAGCCAGATGTGCAATTTGGCAAAATAATCTCCCTGCGGAAAAGCGAGAGACCCGTATGGCATTCGTCATTTTTCCAGACCTGATGACTTTGTCCAGGGATTTATCAGACCTGGGACTGTCTTTTAAAAAAATCTATCTATCTATATATATATTTATTGCAAATAAAAGAAATAAAGTCAATTGTTTTGTAAACACGTCTATCTCCCTAGTGTGCAATTTTGTGACGGCCAGGAAAGAGCCATCCTCCTCCTCACGCTGAAGAGAAATTTGAAACGGACATAAAACAGGTCACCTACGTCTTCTGTCCAATTTTATGATTTATTTTTTTTTGGAATGGTTGTTAAACAAATCGATTGTTCATTATGGGCCAGTTTTTGCCGAAAACGGGAAGTTTACGTCAGTTTTTTGGGGAAAAAAACATTGTAAAATGCAGTTATGTGGGACATAACTATAAGTGGGGGCTGGGTGCCCAAAATGAGGTGATGTGACCATGGGGGGTGGGATGGAATTCCCTGGAGGGGTCCATCATAAGCTCAAATGGTTGCTAAGCAACCGGTCATATGTCAAGGACTTCCCCTGTCTGGGATTTCTGATCTAAAGTATCTTCTAGATTCAGTGCTCTGATTGAAACTAGAGCAGCTTAAAATATCAGTTTTATAACATTTCTTTATCAGAAATATCTGATAAATAACGTGTAGGGTTTCCTGCCTAAGCAGGGGGTTGGACTAGAAGACCTCCATGGTCCCTTCCAACTCTGCTTATTCTATTCTATTCTATTCCCATTCCATTCCATTCCATTCCATATTTTCTATTCTATTCTATTCTATTCCATTCCTATTATTTCTTTCATTCTCTATTCTATTCTATTCTATTCTATTCTATTCTATTCTATTCCATTCCATATTTTCTATTCTATTCTATTCTATTCTATTCTATTCTATCCTATCCTATCCTATTCTATTCCATTCCATTCCATATTTTCTATTCTATTCTATTCTATTCCATTCCTATTATTTCTTTCATTCTATTCTATTCTATTCTATTCTATTCTATTCTATTCTATTCTATTCTATTCCATTCCATATTTTCTATTCTATTCTATTCTATTCTATTCTATTCTATTCTATTCTATTCTATTCTATCCTATCCTATCCTATCCTATTCTATTCTATTCCATTCCATTCCATATTTTCTATTCTATTCTATTCTATTCTATTCCATTCCATTCCATTCCATTCCATATTTTCTATTCTATTCTATTCTATTCTATTCTATTCTATTCTATTCCATTCCATTCCATTCCATATTTTCTATTCTATTCTATTCTATTCTATCCTATCCTATCCTATTCTATTCTATTCCATTCCATTCCATATTTTCTATTCTATTCTATTCTATTCTATTCTATTCTATTCTATTCTATTCCATTCCATATTTTCTATTCTATTCTATCCTATCCTATCCTATCCTATTCCATTCCATTCCATATTTTCTATTCTATCCTATCCTATCCTATCCTATCCTATCCTATCCTATCCTATTCCATTCCATTCCATATTTTCTATTCTATTCTATTCTATTCTATCCTATCCTATCCTATCCTATCCTATCCTATTCCATTCCATTACATATTTTCTATTCTATTCTATTCTATCCTATCCTATCCTATCCTATTCTATTCCATTCCATTCCATATTTTGTTCTGTTCTATTCTATTCTATTCTATTCTATTCTATTCTATTCTATTCTATTCTATTCTATTCCATTCCATTCCATTCCATTCCATATTTTCTTTTCTTTTCTATTCTATTCTATTCTATTCTATTCTATTCTATTTTATTCTATTCTATTCCATTCCATTCCATTCTATTCCATTCCATATTTTCGATTCGATTCGATTCCAGTCACATTTATATATCCAGGTTCAAAACATTTGTATCATTTCTTTATCCCAGTTCTCCCTTGCTTATTTCAAACAATTTTTCTTCCACACATAAATTCTGAATTACAAGTATTCCTCGACTTAGGACTACAATTGAGCCCCAAATTACAAGACAGTTGTTAAGTGAGTTTTGCACCATCTTACGACATGTCTTGCCACAGTTGTTAAGTGAATTGCGGCAGCTGTTCCATCAGTAGTATGGTTGTTAAGTGAATCCAGCTTCCCCCTTGACTTTGTTTGGCAGGTCACAAAAGGGGATCACATGACCAGAGGATACGACGACCGTCATAAATATGAGCCAGTTGCCAAATGTCCGAAGTTTGATCACGTGACCATGAGGATGCTGCAACGGTCGTAACTGTGAAAACAGTCACTTTTTTCAGTGCTGTTGTAACTTCAAAGGGTCACAAAATGAATGTATGCATTTAGGACGGTCGCAGCGGGGTCACGTGATTCCCTTTTGCGACCTTCTAACATGCAAAATCAATGGGGAAGCCGGATTCACTTAACAACCAGGTTGCTAACTTAACAACTGTGGTTGTTAAGTGAAACAACACTGGCAAAAAAAATGTTGTAAAATAGGACAAAACTCGCTTAACGGTGTGGCTCAGCAACAGATGTGTTTTGAGCTCAATTGTAGTCGTAAATCGAGGATTATCAGCCGCCTCAAAACCAGGCCTGAAAAAGTAGCCTTAAAAACAGCAATTGTAAAGTGCATAAAAAAACGGTTTATCATCATTGACACAGTGTGCGTTGTTTTGTGAGTAAGTGCTTTCTATTTCTTACGACGAAAAATTGAATTTTCGGTCTAGGATCTACATTGTCTTTAGGCCACCTTGGACGAGAAATATTTTCAGGCACTTTAGAGGAGGTTTAAAAAAACAATCCGGGTTTAAGAGACTCGGAGTCCTTTTGCGCTCAATTTTTCTTTCGCCGTCGTTACGAAGGCTTGTTGCTTCTCGTAATAGGCGGCCTCGTTCACAAAGGTTGGGTATACCGTCACTTCTCCGTCGTACGCGATGGTCTTTCCTTCCAGAGTCAAAAATATGGGATCTCCCGGCTTTAGCGGCTGCCAGTCTTGATCCTACGGGACAGGAACAAGATAATCTTACCAAATAAATGCGCCAACCATTTGCATAAGCGTGTTTAAAGGAAGCCTAAAGTACATTTCTGCAAGGCGATCCAACCCACTGCAACTACATAGCAAAAAAGGTTCTAAGAGTTGTAAACCTAATTTTGTGTAGCTTCTTTTGCAAAAACTCTACACTACTAACCAGAGCATACAAAACATTTGCTACACCTATTCTTGAGTACAGCTCACCTGTCTGGAACCCATACCACATTTCTGACATCAACACAATTGAATGTGTCCGGAAATATTTTACAAGAAGAGTTCTCCACTCCTCTGAAAACAACAAAATACCTTATCCCACCAGACTTGAAATCCTGAGTTTAGAAAACTTAGAACTCCGCCGACTCCAACAAGACCTGTGCTTAACTCATAGAATCATCTATTGCAATGTCCTTCCTGTTGAAGATTACTTCAGCTTCAATCGCAATAATACAAGAGCAAACAATAGATTCAAACTTAATGTTAACCGCTTCAATCTTGATTGCAGAAAATATGACTTCTGCAACAGAGTTATTAACACTTGGAACTCACTACCTGACTCCATAGTCTCTACTCAAACTCCCAAAAACTTCAATCAAAAACTGTCTACTATTGACCTCACCCCATTTCTAAGAGGACTATAAGGGGCGTGCATAAGAGCACAAAAGTGCCTACCGTTCCTGTCCTATTGTTCCCTTTCATTATATCAAATTAATATAGTTATTGCATACTTTTGCTCATATATATGCTTATATGATATGTAGATATTTTATGTTGATGCTTGCGTTTATTGTTGTGACAAAATAAAATAATATTAAATAAAAAACTGGTCAGTCCTAGAGGAGATCAATCCTGATTGCTCTTTAGAAGGCCAGATCCTGAAGAGGAAACTCAAATCCTTTGGCCACCTAATGAGAAGGAAGGACTCCCTGGAGAAGAGCCTAATGCTGGGAAAGATTGAGAGCAAAAGAAGAAGGAGACAACAGAGAACGAGGTGGCTGGATGGAGTCACTAAAGCAGTCGGCGGGAGCTTAAATGGACTCCAGAAGATGGTAGAGGACAGGAAGGCCTGGAGGAACGTTGTCCATGGGGTCGCGATGGGTCGGACACGACTTTGCAACTAACAGCAACAACAAAGTACAATTCAAGGGGTATCGTTAGACCACAATAAACAGCTCGTACGAACAAGCCAAGCTTCATCAGACACTGAGTTTTAAACACGCCAGAGATAAACGTGTGTCCGTCGTCTGACAAAAATTAAGAATAAAAATTAATAAAACACTGAATGAATGAATGAATGAATGAATCTCAGAGAGCAGATTTGATCAGCCACTAAGTCTCTTTTTCTGCTGTCAATTTTCTACATTTCTATGTTTCTAACTAAACAGGTCAAAACTAAACTGCACCCGTTCTGGTGGGCTCAGTTCAGTTCAAGGATAGGAATTCAAGCTTTGTCAGATTCCATTGCATTTAATAACAACAGAGTTGGAAGGGACCTTGGAGGCCTTCTAGTCCAACCCCCTGCCCAGGCAGGAAACCCTACACCATCTCAGTCAGATGGTTATCCAACATTTTCTTAAAAATTTCCAGTGTTGGAGCATTCACAACTTCTGCAGGCAAGTCTTTCCACTGATTAATTGTCCTAACTGTCAGGAAATCTCTCCTTAGTTCTAAGTTAATGTCTTGGCTCTTAGTTTAGAAAAATCCTTAGTGCTGGGCTAGCCACCTTCATTTTCTCGGGTGGAGACATGCATATGATTTAATTTATGGAGTCCCTGAGCTTTGTTTGGGGGTTTGTTTGTTTTTTGCAGTCCTTTCATTACCCAGCTAGGTAACATGATCAGAGCTAGAAGGGAGAGGAGGAGGAGGAGGAGGAAGAGGAGGAGGAGGAGGAGGAGGAGGAGGAGGAGGAGAACGACTGTGGAGTCCTTTGCGTTCTCTGACCTTGGAGACATTTCATGACCCAACTAGGTAACATCATCAGAGCTAGAAGGGAGAGGAGGAGGACGACGACAACGACTGTGGGGTCCTTTGTGTTCTCTGGTTTTCTTGGAGACATTTCATGACCCAACTAGGTAACATCATCAGAGCTAGAAGGGAGAGGAGGAGGAGGAGGAGAACGACTGAGGGGTCCTTTGTGTTCTCTGACCTTGGTTTTCTTGGAGACATTTCATGACCCAACTAGGTAACATCATCAGAGCTAGAAGGGAGAGGAGGAGGAGGAGGAGGAGGACTGTGGAGTCCTTTGCGTTCTCTGACCTTGGTTTTCTTGGAGACATTTCATGACCCAACTAGGTAACATCATTAGTGCTGGAAGGGAGAGGAGGAGGAGGAGGAGGAGGAGAACGACTGAGGGGTCCTTTGTGTTCTCTGACCTTGGTTTTCTTGGAGACATTTCATGACCCAACTAGGTAACATCATCAGAGCTAGAAGGGAGAGGAGGAAGAGGACTGTAGGGTTCTTGATGCTATCTGACCTTGGTTATTTTCTTGCAGATGTTTCGTTACCGAACTAGGGAACATTATCAGTGCTAGAAGGTGAGGGAGAAGGAGGGGGTGGTGCTCTCTGAGCTTGGCTGTTTTCTTGCAGACATTACATTACCTGATTAGGCAACATCATCAGTGCTACAAGGGGGTGGAGTTTGCTCTCTACCTCTATACAGCTGACTGGCCTTGTCAGCACAATTCCCCAACCAAGGAACTTACCAAGTCAGACAAACAATCAAACAGTAAACAACAGCCTAATAAAGAAACCACCAAAACCACACACAGTGACACTGACAAGCTCCACATTTTCGATACAAGCAGTCCTCGACTTACAACCGTTCATTTAGTGACCGTTCAAATTTACAAAGGCACGGGAAAAAAAATGAGTTATAACCAGTGGTGAAATCCATTTTTTTTAAACTACCGGTTCTGTGGGCGTGGCTTGGTGGGCGTGGCATGGTTTGGTGGGCGTGGCAGGGGAAGGAATAAAATAATAATAAATAAAGGATACTGCAAAATCACCATTCCCTCCCCATTCTGGGGCCAGCCAGAGGTGGTATTTGCTGGTTCTCTGAACTACTCAAAATTTCCGCTACCGGTTCTTCGAACTGCTCAAAATTTCCACAACCGGTTCTCCCGAACCGGTCAGAACCTGCCTGATTTCACCCTTGGTTATGACTCCTTTTCACATGACCGTTGCAGCATCCCCATGGTCACGTGATCAAAATTCAGATGCTGGGCAACTGGCATGTACTTGTGACTGTTGCACTGTCGCAGGGTGATGATGCGATCCCGTTTTGACCAGCAAAGTCAAGGGGGAAGCCAAATTCACTTAACAACTATGTTGCTCGCTTAACAACTGCAGCGATTCACTTAACAGAGGTGGCAAGAAACGTTGTAAAATGAGACAAAAAAACCTTCAAGTCTTGCTCGGCTGCAGAAATTTCGGGCTCAGTTGTGGTCGTAAGTCGAGGATTACCTCTACAACCCACCTTAGATTTCCCACAGCAGCTGTTAAAAAGAGAAAAATAATCATACGTGTTTACCTGTAAATTTGGGTGAATGACAGCCATAATCTCATTTTTTTGGTTCCTGGGATAATCAACTTTCTCCAATAATTTATAAATCTCAATGGTGCATGGAGGGAATTCTTGCCCTAGAAAGAAAACGGTGCATATCTTCAAATTTTCATGACCTTGTTTTAGAGATGCCATTCCTGATAACGTTTTCAGCCACTGCAATGGATTATTTGTTAAAGCAAACTAAATCCTTAAGCTGCAATTAGATCTGATGATTGGAAACTTCTCAGTAAACCACCTTTCTTATAGTTGGGATGCTGAAGGGTGAAATTTTCATGCCACCCCTTATAAAGTTCAACATTGTGCATTCAATTTTTTTTAAAAAAATCTCTTTTATTTGCATCTTATGAACTTTAGGAATTAGATTTTATGTTCTTATCTTGTCAGGTTAGAAGGGATTGTCAGGAAGCTAAAAACCAGTAAGAAATATTTGTCTTTAGCAATTTCTCCAAAGATAGAACAAGAAGCAATGGGTGGAAGGACAAGAAGCAATGGGTGAAAACTAATCAAGGAGAGAAGCAACTTAGAACTAAGGAGAAATTTCCTGACAGTTAGAACAATTAGTAAGTGGAACAACTTGCCTGCAGATTAGAAGTTGTGAATGCTCCAACACTGGAAGTTTTTAAGAAGAGATTAGATAACCATTTGTCTGAAATGGTGTAGGGTTTCCTGCCTGGGCAGGGGGTTGGATTAGAAGACCTCCAAGGTCCCTTCCAACTTTGTTAAATTATTATAATAGTTATAAACACTTTTTTCCGAGAAAGCAACGTTTTAAATTGCATGACACAATTCAACTGCTCTTTGGCAAGTAGTTTAAAAAGCCTGAAAAAAGGTGTATCGTTTATATCCTGACCCAATATGCAAAGAAAGGAAGCATAAAGTTCATTCTTTAATAATGTAGTGTGTCTCTTTTACAGGTAGCTTTTGACTTACAAACACAATTGGGAGCAAAACTATTTTTACTTAGACAAGTCAGTTAAGCGATTCTGGAAAGGGTGCAGAGAAGAGCAACTAAGATGATTAGGGGACTGGAGGCTAAAACATATGAAGAATGGTTGGTGGAATTGGGTCTGTCTAGTTTAATGAAAAGAAGGACTAGGGGAGACATGATAGCAGTGTTCCAATATCTCAGGGGTTGCCACAAAGAAGAGGGAGTCAAACTGTTCTCCAAAGCACCTGAGGGTAGAACAAGAAGCAATGGATGGAAACTAATCAAGGAGAGACGCAACCTGGAATTAAAGAGAAATTTCCCGACACTGAAAACAACCAGTGGAACAATATTTTTTTCCCAATATTTTGGTGTTTTGTATTATAACTGTGTCTATGTCATATAATATATGTGGGTATATGCATTATTTATTTATTTGCTTCTTTATTTGTCAAGTTTATGCAGTGTATATTGGAGGAGGTGAACCTTTGAGAGCTGTATGCAACGACGTTTCATTTTAATGTATGCCGATTAGTGTACATTCAAAGTGGCAACACAGTTACTCCAAGTCTAAGTCATTCTACCTTTTCTTGAGTATACCAAATATTATTTTTTCTAAAGACCCACAACATAAAAAAAACACACACCATAAAACAGTGAAGATGCTGAGAACATTCTAGAAAAAGATTTGGCGGTGTTTAAAAATGACGTTTCCACTCGCAGAGCGTGTGACCAAAAATGACAAGGACTACCTTATAAGGCTGTACCTGCATTGTATTTTGCCACGAAATCCAGCCCGTATCGGATGATTGTCCTCATTTTATCCAAAATGTCAGCCCTCAGAACACCTTGAGGCTGAGAGCCAACTTCAACACCTGGAAAAGAAGCCAAGGAACCATCAATGTTTTTCCCTTGGGGACACCAGAGAAGACCTGGTCCTCTTCTATCATTTATTTATGATTTATTATTTTGTAAACAAATTATTATATATTAATACCATCATCATCATCATTTTAGCCACCGCAGGATGAATGCCTCCTTGCAAGGTTTTCAACCTATGCATGTGCAATATATTAATTATTTATTAATAGTGTCTTAATATTATATAATATTATATGAATAATTCAGTATAATGTAATGTAATATAGTTGAATATATATAATAAGAATAGAATAGAATTTTTATTGGCCAGGTGTGATTGGACACACAAGGAATTTGTCTTTGGTGCATAAGCTCTCAGTGTACAGAAAAGAAAAGATACCTTCATCAAGGTACAACACTTAATGATAGTCATAGGGTACAAATTTAACACTTAATGATACAACACTTAATGATAGTCATATGCTACAAATAAGCAATCAGGAAACAATCAATATCAATATAATCGTAAGGATTACCAGCAACAAAGTTACAGTCATATAGTCATAAGTGGAAGGAGATGGGTGATGGGAATATAATAATTATAATGAATGATTATTATATAATCAATATAATATAATAACAATGTGTATAATATATGTTTAATACATACAATAATAATATAATATATATCATATAATATATTAATTTATTAATATATTGACATATAATAAATAAAGTATATGTTTAATATATAATTTAAAATGAATTAATATATAAAATATATAAATATAAAATATAAATTTACATTATAAATATTAACATTTATTGGTTGTTTATGACATTTTCAGATAGTCCTCGACTTATGACCCCAATGGAGCCTATTCTATTCTATTCTATTCTATTCTATTCTATTCTATTCTATTCTATTTCTATTACATTCCATTCTTTACTCTATTCTATTCTATTCTATTCTATTCTATTCTATTCTATTCTATTCTATTCTATTCTATTCTATTCTATTCTATTCTGCTGCCTACTCACACATGGCAACCCCAGGCGGCTTACAAGGATATAAAAACATAATATAAAAGAAATAAAAAGAAAAATAATAAAATAATAACCCCCTCCCCCTTCATCTTACAACTGTAAGTAAATAAGGGGGCGTGCATAAGCACATCAGCGTGCCTACCGTCCCTGACCTACTGTTCCCATTTATTCATACTTTTGTGTCTCGCCCTCACCGCAGCTGGGGCCTTCTTATCTGCTTCCGAACGCTAAGGAATGTCCTAGTATGCCTCCCAGCCCCAGCCCTGGCTCCATGCCCAGACAGGCTGAGGAGGAAGAAGTACCTCCAGCCCCCAGCTCTGGCTCCATGCCCAGGCAAACGGAGCAACTAGACCCCTCCCCCTCCCCCACAGCATGTGAGCCTGAGGAAGGTCAATTACCAACAGCTGCAGACTGGAGTGACCCTCGCTTCAGGAGAATTGATAGGCGGCGGCAACAGAAGGAGGGGAGGGGCAGGCCTGGATAAGTGCTGAGTCATGGAGCCACACCCCATGGCCTATATAAAGGATCTGCTTTCTGGCATTCTCTGAGTCAGGCAAAGTCTACCTTATCTTGCTGAAGTCACTTTCTGGTCTCCTGCCTGCCTTGAGAACTTTGCTAGGACTTTGGCAGAGCTGCAGAGGCAAGCCTGATTCGGATTTCCCTGACCCGGTCGTCAGCGGAGGAGTGGGACACGACACATACTCATTTCTTATGTATATACCCTGTTTCCCCTAAAATAAGACATCCCCTGATAATAAGTCCAATCGGGCGTTTGAGCGCATGCTCTAAAATAAGTCCCTCCCCAAAAATATTTAACCGCATGCGCAGCCGGTCCCCGCCATTTTCTCTGGTTAGTGTTAGAGAGACAGAGCTAGAAATCAGGTAAGATGGCAAGAGGATCCCCGTCTTGCTCCACACGCCCCAAAATAATAGGACCTCCCCGAATATAAGGCCAAGCGCTTATTTCGGGGTTCAAAAAAATATAAGACAGGGTCTTTTTTTCAGGGAAACACGGTATTTATACCTGTTTATACTTATATGTCTCTATATGTTATGTTCATACTTATACTTGTTTTCTCATACCTGCTTGACAAACGAAATTAAAAAAATAAAATAAAACAAACAGTTCTCTTCCTAAGCAGGATGGGTGTTTTGCCCTGCCTTATGATCACCTTTTCAGTCACGGTTGTTAAGCGAATCGCTGCAGTTCCCTAAGTGAATCACGCGGTCATTAAGCGAATCTGGCTTAACCGATGGCCTTGCTTGTCGGAAGCTGTCTGGGAAGGTCACGAACGGTGATCTCACGAAAATGGGATGCTGGGCTGTCATTCATGCAAGCCGGTTGCTAAGCGCCCGAATTTTGATCGGGCGCCCGCGGGGATGATGAGATGGTCGTAAGTGCGAGGACTGGCACTTTTTTAGTGTCACTGAACAGTCGTTAAACAAATGGTTGTAAGTCGAGGACCACCCGATAATTAAATTATGGAAACGTGTCTAGAAACCCAAGCTTCTTCTCTGGTAATATTGTACTACTAACTAGAGCGTACAAAACATTTGCTAGACCAATTCTTGAATACAGCTCATCTGTCTGGAACCCGCACTGCATATCGGACATAAATACAATTGAGAGAGTCCAGAGATATTTCACAAGAAGAGTCCTCCACTCCTCTGCTCACAATAAAATACCTTAGGCCACCAGACTCCAAATTTTGGGCTTAGACAACTTAGAACTACGCCGACTTCAATCTGACCTAAGGTTAATACATAAAATTATCTACCGCAATGCCCTACCTGTCAATGACTATTTCAGCTTCAACCACAACAATACACGAACATACAATAGATACAAACTCAAGGTAAACCGCACTAAACTCGAATGCAGAAAATACGACTTCAGTAACAGAGTGGTCAATGCCTGGAATGCACTACCCGACTCTGTAGTTTCTTCCCCAAACCCCCAAAACTTTAAGCTTAAACTGTCTAGTGTTGACCTCACCCCATTCCTAAGAGGTCTATAAGGGGCGTGCATAAGTGGACCTGCATGTCTTTTTTACTTACTCTTTTCATTTATCCAAATTATGTTTATACTTTTACCTGTTATCTTATATATGATTGACAAAATAAATAAATAAATAAAAATAAATAGACATTTGCTAAAAAATGGAACGGGGTTAATAATAGTCATATTTACCGATTGGATGTTTTGCTACAGATCGAGTCGTTGCGTATTTCAAGTTGGGATGTTCCAGAAGTAAGACCGAACATCTGTCTGGGGACACAGCGTGCTGCAGAAGACATTGGTTTAATGTTCTCGTTATACAGGCAGTCCTCGACTTATGACCACAATTGTACAACCAGCAGTTCATTTGTGACTGGTCTGCACACACACACCCCCGGAGTCATGCGATCCCCTCTTGTGAGCTTCTGACAAGCAAAGTCAATGGGGAAGCCAGATTCACTTAACAACCAGGAGACTAATTTCACATCTGCAGGGATTCCCTTAACAAACATGGCAAGGAAAGGCTACCTGTGGCCTTCCGGGTGCGCTTCAAGGTGTTGGTGAACGTCTTCAAAGCGCTCCATGGCATAGGGCCGGGCTATTTACGGGACCGCCTGCTGCTACCGAATACCTCTCACCGACCCGTGCGCTCTCACAGAGAGGGACTCCTCAGGGTGCCGTCGGCGCGACAGTGTCGTCTGGCGACGCCCAGGGGAAGGGCCTTCTCTGTGGGGGCTCCCGCCCTCTGGAACGAACTCCCCCCAGGACTCCGTCAACTTCCGGACCTCCGAACCTTTTGCCGCGAGCTTAAAACTCACTTATTCATCTGCGCTGGACTGGGTTAGTTTTTTAAATTTATGGGTTTTTAATGGGTTTTTATCCTAAATTTTTAATCTTGGCCAATTTAATAAGTTTTTTAATTGTATTTTAATCGTATTTATATTGTATTACTGTGTATTTTTTATCTGGCTGTGAACCGCCCTGAGTCCTTCGGGAGAAGGGCGGTATAAAAATTTAAATAATAAATAAAATAAATAATAAATAAGTCGTAAAACTCACTTAGCAAATTTCTCACTTACCGATGTGAATTCTGGGTTCAATTGTGGCCGTAAGTCGGGGACGACCTGTATATATGTGATAAAACATGTGTAATTGTGTAATCATTTTGTAAGCCACCCAGAATTTCTTACTGGTGCAACGGGCGGCACATCAATTTAACAGGTAAATAAATTTAAGGAATAAAATGTGTGCAAAATGCATGTGCCAGAGAGGTGGGTTGTAGTGACGCACACACACACACACACACACACACACACACACACACACACACACACTGGGCAGATGCCCCTGAAAATAATGGGCTGTCTGACTTTTGCTCAACTCGTTTGCAACATTCAACCGGTCGTTTAAAATAGACAACGTGGCAAGCTATAATTTTCTCCGGTTGATGAATTAGCGCTACAACGGCCTTCATTAATTTCCAGCGCGCAGCGAAGTTAATTGCCGGGGGCTTCGCTCTTGTGATCTAACACACAGGACACACCAGCCTTGCGCGTTTTCCAACAAGGTCCTATTCGCCGAAATTACAAAGCGCTCCTCGTACAAAGTTAGAATAGAATATAGAATCTGGAAGGAGGCCTTGGAGGTCTTCTAGTCCAGCCCGCTGCTCAAGCAGGAGAACCTAGACGATTTCAGATAAATGACAATATCTGGTGGCAAGCTGTTCCGCTGGTTAATGGTCCTCACTGTTAGGAAGTTTCTTCTTAATTCCCGGTTGCTTCCCTCTTTGAGACGCGGTCTTTGTATCCCAAGATCAGTGTTGGTACAGGTAGTCCTCGACTTACGACAGTTCATTTAACGACCATTCCAAGTTACCGTAGCACTGAAGAAAACGATGGTTGACCGTTTTTCCACAGTTATGGCGGTTGTCGCATCGTCGTGGTCACACGATCAAGATTCAGAAGCTTAGCAACTGGCTCAGACAGGCAGTCCTTGACTTACGACCGCAATTGAGCCTCCCCAACATTTATGTTGTTAAGTGAGTTTTACGACTTTTCTCGCAGGAGTTGTTAAGTAAATCACTGCAGTCGTTAAGTTAATGACACGGTCGTTAAGTGAATCTGGCTTCCCCATGGACATCGCTTGTCAGAAGGTCGCGAAAGGGGATCACCTGACCCCGAGACACTGCAGCCGTCGTAAGTATGAATCAGACACAGCTGCCAAATGTCTGAATGGAAATCGCATGACCACTTATGCAATGGTCGTAAGTGTGAAAAGCAGTAATAAGTTGCTTTCTCAGTGCCGTTGTAACTTTGAACGGTCATTAAATGAACTGTTGTAAGTCGAGGACTACCTGTATTTATGACGGTTGCAGTGTCCCAGGGTCACGTGATCCACTTTTGCAACCTTCTGACCAGCAAAGCCAAAGGGGAAGCCAGATTCACTTAACAACCAGGGTTACTAACTGAACAACTGCAATAATTCACTTAACAACAGGGGCAAGAAAGGTCGTAAAATGGGGCAAAGCTCACTTAACAACTGTCTCGCTTAGTAATGGAAACTTGGGGTTCAGTTGCGGCTGTAAGTCCAGGACTAGTTGTAATTGTTCATTCATGCATTTATATATCAAATATTGAGATCATCACCCGTCTCATTCACAATGCAAATACATTTAATCCTGGACTTACAACAGTTCATTTAGTGACCGTTCGAAGTTACAACGGCACTGAAAAAAGTGACTTATGACTCTTTCTCACACTTATGACCGTTGCAGCCATTGCTCGCGGTCACGTGATTTACATTCAAATGCTTGACAACTGACTCACATTTATGACGGTCGCAGTGTCCCTGGGGTCGCGTGATCCCCTTTTGCGACCTACTGACAAGCAAAGTCAACAGGGAAGCCAGATTCATTTAACAACCATGTTACTAATATAAGAACTGCAGTGGTTCACCTAACAAGGAGTGGTGCGATGGCCTAGAGGTGGAGCTCTCGCCTCACAATCGGGAGGCTGTGAGTTCGATCCTAGGTAGAGGCAGATATTTCTCTCTCTCTGGGCACAATGAGAATATATCTGCCGAACAAAACTCCGCATTGGCGACAGGGAAGGGCATCGGGCCAGTAAAACTCTCTGCTAGTTCCATTCATTGCCCAGACTCAAGGGATCATGGGGTCATTAAGGTTTTGGTTACGACCTTTAAAGCGCTCCATGGCTTAGGGCCTGGGTACTTACGGGACCGCCTGCTGTTACCGCATGCCTCCCACCGACCCATACGCTCTCACAGAGAGGGACTTCTCAGGGTGCCGTCCGCCAAGCAATGTCGGCTGGCGGCCCCCAGGGGAAGGGCCTTCTCTGTGGGGGCTCCCACACTCTGGAACGAGCTTCCCCCGGGTTTACGACAAATACCTGACCTTCGGACCTTCCGTCGCGAACTGAAGACACATCTTTTCATTCGTGCGGGGCTGGCTTAAATTTTATCGATTTTAAATTTGCTATTATTAATTTTAATGGGGTTTTAGTTTTATATATTTTAAAGTTTTTAGGCCAATTATAAAATAAGTTTTTTAATTTGTATTTTAAATTGTATATTGTATTGTTTGTTTTTTACTTTTGGCTGTACACCGCCCTGAGTCCTTCGGGAGAAGGGCGGTATAAAAATCGAATTAAATAAATAAATAAATAAATAAATAAAAATAATTAAACGATGATGCTGATGAGTGATTCACCTAACAAATACGGAGAGAAAAGTTGTAAAACTTCACAAATTTCTCACTGAACAACATAAACTTTGGGCTCCATTGTGGTCGTAAGTTGAGGACTACCTATACATTTCTCCATTTTTTTAAAAAAATACCTGTATATAGTGGCACATCTGAATGGCAAAGCAATCGCTGGAGCTTTCCAGGATGAGGGTCCCACCCATGTTAGCGGTCGTGTTGTGAAGGTCGAAGATGAGATCGTAAGCACCAGGCTGGTCCTTCGGACCGAAGAAGCTGTTGATTTCTTGGGCCCTTTTGACTTCATAGGGGACGTTGTCCGCGAGATCCTTGCTGTGGGTCAAAAAAATCCAAAGAAATGTTGCTTAGCTGGGTCATTAATAAAAAAAAAAAGGAGTCCAACTTGTCTTCAATTCAGACCAGGGGTGAAATCATAACATAACATAACATAACATCAGAGTTGGAAGGGACCTTGGAGGCCTTCTAGTCCAACCCCCTGCCCAGGCAGGAAACCCTACACCATCTCAGTCAGATGGTTATCCAACATTTTCTTAAAAATTTCCAGTGTTGGAGCATTCACAACTTCTGCAGGCAAGTCGTTCCACTTATTAATTGTTCTAACTGTCAGGAAATTTCTCCTTAGTTCTAAGTTGCTTCTCTCCTTGATTAGTTTCCACCCGTTGCTTCTTGTTCTACCCTCAGGTGCTTTGGAGAATAGCTTGACTCCCTCTTCTTTGGGGCAGCCCCTGAGATATTGGAACACAGCTATCATGTCTCCCCTAGTCCTTCTTTTCATGAAACTAGACATACCCAGTTCCTGCAAACGTTCTTCATATGTTTTATCCTCCAGTCCAGTAGGTTCTGACAGGTTCTGGAGAACTGGTAAATACCACCTCTGGTTGGCCCAAGAGTCGGGTGGGAATGGAGATTTTGCAATATCCTTCCCCCGGAGTGGGGTGGAAATGGAGATTTTGTAGTATCCTTCCCCTGCCATGCCCACCAAGCCACGCCCACAGAACCGGTACTTTAAAAAAATTTGGTTTTCACTACTGGTGCAGACTCTGTAGGTAGCCTTCAACTTACGACCATAAGGGAGACTGAAGTTTCTGTTCATGACGGCTATAATTTGAGACACCCACAAGTTATGGACCCAATTGTCAGGCTACCCCCGACGGCAAATAGGAAAGAATTCACCTTGACTCCATTTGGTATGGAAACAAGTACTTTTACTTTTACAGTCTGGTTAGCAGCCAAGCAAAGCTGGAACTGAGACAAAATATGGCAAACATATCATATCCCCCCAATTGTCCCTCCTCCTCCAGGAGGTCAGGCTGGTCTGGTCCAATGCCAACTCCTTCACGGCCCCTCGTGGTAATCTTCTTCCACAGGTCTCTGGATGTCAGTCAACTCAGGAATGCAGTGTCGGTTAGGAAAGCGCGCTGATAACATTCAATCATTAATCACCCCTCCTCCCAGTTATGTCAGCCGACACTAATAATAAGCTCTTTTCCCTTACCCGGACGGTGGTATGATTCATCTCATGATCCTAAAAGTTTATAATACAGAAATAAACATTTTACATTCTATCTACTGATATAATCATTTAAAAATAAATGAAGAGTGGAGTGGAGGCTGACATTCGCCCTCCTGCAACAAGGACGTCAGTCCTAGAAAGAAAAAAGAAGTTAGGGTTTGTCAGGATATTTTTATAGAATTGTGCTATTTTTCCGAGGCATGAACATCTTCTTTGTTCACCCATTCAGCTTGGGATAACGGAAGTGTTTCCAAGAAATAAGATATTGAATTTTATTTCTATGTTTTCTTGAATCTAAAATTTCTTTTATTTCAAAGTGTTGTTCTCCTCTATGAGAATTGGTATAGGAGGGGTGTATGGTTAGGACGGAAAGTAGATGTGTGTTCAGGTTTCAGCAAACTGACATGGAAAACGGGTGGATTCTCCTAAGTGTTTTTGGTAAATCTAGTTGTACCGTCACAGGGTTGATGATTTTACTATTGGGAAAGGTCCCATATTTGGGTCCAAGTTTTTAGATTTCTGAGTGGTTTGAAGATATTTGGTGGAAAGATAAACTTTATCGCCCACTTGATATTTATTCTCAGGGACCTTTTTATCTGCTTGTTTTTATGCGCACGGTGAGCGTCGTCGATCGCCTTGCGAGTCATTTTCCATGTGCTTTGTATTTGATCTATCCATTCTGATAAAGAGGAAACAGTAGTTTCTTCCTGTGGGAGTTCCGAGATAGGAACAAAATCTTGGCCTGAAGCTATTTTAAAGGGAGTAAATCCCGTGCTACTATGAATTGAGTTGTTGTAGGCAACTTCAGCAAAAGGTAAGAGATCAGCCCAATTATCTTGCTGGTAGTTAACATAACATCGGAGATATTGTTCTAGTACAGAGTTCGAACGTTCACAGCTTCCATTAGTTTGAGGATGATGGGAGGAGCTTAATCCTTGGGCGGAACCAATGAGTCGTAAAAATTCTTTCCAAAATTTAGAAGTGAATTGAACTCCTCGATCTGAAATGATGCGATCAGGCACTCCGTGAAGTCTATAAATGTGTTGTACAAACAACTTTGCTAGAGTCTTTGAGGAGGGTATTTTTGAACATGGAATAAAATGGACTTGTTTGGAGAAAAGGTCAGTCACTACCCATATAACAGTATTGCCGGAACTTTCAGGTAATTCCACTATGAAATCCATGGATATTTCTTTCCATGGGGTTCCTGGTCTGGCTACCGTTTGTAGTAGTCCAGGAGGTTTTCCCGGAGGTCTTTTGGATGATGCACAGACCGGGCAACTTGCCACATATGCTTGAATGTCTTTTTTAAGACTTGGCCACCAAAATTGTCTTTTAAGAAGATGCAAAGTTTTCACAAATCCAAAATGCCCTGCCATCTTGGCATCATGGCATCGTTGTAGGATGGTTTCTCTGAGTGATAGAGGAACATATAGTTTTGTTCCAATCCAAGCTAGTCCATCACGGAGTGTGCATTCATGGGAATGCGTTAAGTACCAGTCATCGGTGTTTAAAGCTTCTTTAAACGATTTGGTTAGTTCATCTGGGAGTGAGGGGTCAGCTTTCGAGTGGCTTCTAGTTATTGCTGGGGCCGCCAACTGTTGCACGGGAAGTATTGGTTGAACCACCTCGGAGCGAGTGCAATTGTATTGGGGTAAACGTGAAAGAGCATCTGCTAAGAAGTTTTTCCTCCAGGAATATACTGTAAAGTAAAATTAAAGCGGTTAAAATATTGAGTCCAACGGGCTTGTTTAGCGAAAGTTTTCTAGGAGTCTTTAGCGCTTCCAGATTTTTGTGATCAGTCCAAACTTCAAAAGGATGATTTGAACCTTCTAAGAATTGTCTCCATGTCCGTAGAGCCCAATGAACTGCAAACGCTTCTTTTTCCCAAATAGCCCATCGTCTTTCGGTTTCAGTCAATTTTCGAGAAGTGAAAGCACAGGGTTGTAAATTACCATCAGCATTGTTTTGGAGCAAGACGGCTCCGACTGCTACATCACTTGCATCAGCTTGTATTACAAAAGGAACATCCATGTCAGGGTGCTTTAAAATAGGTTCGGCGGCAAAGAGTCGTTTCAATTTTTCAAATGCTGCTTGACATTCCATTGTCCATTCGAGGGGTAATGATGGTTTGGGTTTCGTGTCTCCTTTAGTTTTTAAGAGGTTAGTGATTGGTAAAGCAATTTGAGCAAAGGAGGGGATGAATTGACGATAGAAATTTGCAAATCCCAAAAAACTTTGGAGCTGTTTGCGTGTGCGTGGGGGGGCCCATTCCAAGACAGCTTTCACTTTTCCTGGATCCATTTCTAACCCATCAGCCGAGATCGATATCCTAGGTAGTCTATTTTGGTTTGATGGAAATCACATTTGGATAGCTTGCAATACAGTTCAGCAGATAATAACTTTTTGAGAACTGCTCTTACTAGTTTAATGTGTTCTTCCATAGTTTCTGTATAGATGAGTATGTCGTCAAGGTAGACAAGAACTCCTTTGAACAAATGTTGATGGAGTATTTCATTTATCAGCTGCATAAAAACTGCAGGCGCCCCCTGCAGACCAAAAGGCAGTACTCGAAACTGGAAACACCGTAGTGGACAGTTGAAAGCGGTTTTCCATTCATCCCCCTCCTTTATACGGACTCTGTAATAAGCTTCTCGCAGGTCCAATTTGGTGAAGAACTTCCCCTTCGCTAAGTGTGCTAACATATCTTTCATGAGCGGCATGGGGTATATGTTTTCGGCGCACACAGCGTTCAAATTTCTATAGTCAACTATAAGACGAAATGAGCCGTCTTTCTTTTCGCGGAACATCACAGGTGCGGCCACGCGAGGCCTAGCTGGTTGGATAAAGCCCGCTCTAGGTTTTGTCTATGAACTTTCGTAGCTCTCCCAATTCTTTTGGGTCATGGGATAAGCTTTTGGTTTTGGAAGTTTTACCCCGGAAGGATGTCGATGGCACAATCAATAGGCCTATGGGGAGGTAAACGCCTGATGCTTTCTCACTAAAGACTTCTCGCAGGTCCCAGTATTCCTTAGGTATCCTTTCCTCCCCATCTATCCGTTCAACCATTGCCCCCCATTTATCTTGGAGCATGGCCATAGTCTGACTCTTCTTGGAACCCCCTTTTTCTCCTTTTAACGCTTTTGAGCGGAACCGTAAGACTCCCGTTCTCCAGTTAATATGGGGGTTCCATTTCCGCAACCACGACAGTCCTAGTACCAAAGGTTGGTCCATTCCAGGGGCTACTATGAAGTTTAAAATCTCGCGATGGTCTCCAATTTCCATTTCTATGGGCTCTGTTACAAAATGGGCGGGTCCTCCCCCTGCCACACTGCCATCCAACTGGGCAAATGCTATGGGCCTGCTTAGGGTTCTCAACCTTAGTTCCATTTTTCTACTAGTTCGGGACTGATCATGCACCTAGTACATCCCGAATCTAATAATGCTAACATTTCCCCTTGTTGCCCGAGGAGGAACATGCAGGTTGACTGGAATGTCCAAGGGCCCCGTGCCCAACTCACCAGAAAGTCTTCGCCGGACTCCGATGTGGTTTTGCTGTCATCAGTGTCGGTCGACGCTTGATCCTCCTTGATGGGCGTGCCCTTCTTGGCAATGCCGTCCTCCACTTTTGCCGGTTTTCGCGCCTTAGCAGTTGGTTTCACTGGTTCCTTCCCACCACCAGGGGTCGTGCTTGGAACCAACTTCACTCGACAGTCGGCTGCCCGATGGCCTCTTTTCCACATCTGTAGCACGCAGTCGATCGTTGTCCCCTCCCTCTGGTCTGGGCGTGTCCCTTGAGGGCCACCCAGGAGAATGGGCCGGTAAGGTCTTCCAGTGCGCTGCCTTCTGCTACGGTCCTTCACTAGTTCAATTTCCATCTCTGCTGCCAGGGTATACCAGCCATACAATGTGGTTGGAGACGCTGCCCGCACAGTTCATAGAGATCTCCATTCAGGCCCTCTTTGTAAAGTCGACCAGGATCACCTCCGACCACCCTCTCATCAAGGGACTAGATCACTGAATTCCTGGTATAATCAGCCACCGGTCTCCTCCCTTGCCTGATGGTTTTCATTCGACCTTTGGCCTTTCTGCTCTGCCAGGGGTCCTCAAACCTCCTCCTTAGTGCCGTAATAAAATGCTCGTAATTTTGCAGTAGGGGGGAGTGGTTTTTATACAGCGACACAAACCATGCAGCTGCTCTTCCGGTCAAATTATGGGTCACAGCTCTAACTTGTGCTGCCTGTGACCAATAATCTCCCCCCCAGTCTAACATGTGGTCATTCACTATCGCCAGGAACAATTCCAGCTCCTTCGCATTTCCATCAAATTTTCTAATATGGGGGGAATTTTTGGCTTTTTCCTTCCCCTGCGCGGCCTTGCTTGGTCAGCAGGTGGCGCCCAGCCCCCATCCAATTCAGCTTCCTCTGGGGAGAGAGTTTCTGTCTCTTCAGGAATCTCATCACCCTGGAAATCACCTCTAACGGGCCTCTTTGTAATTTCTTCTTCCCCTCCCCCCTTGGAGGACTGAACAGGGGATTCATACCTTTGGCGAGCAGCTTGCCTTACTTTCACTTCACGAAATAAGCGTAGTGCTTCGTCCAATTGGAGGCTGTCTCTGACTTTCTGCTCCTCAGCCCACTCGGACAAAGTGCGTTGTTTCTCCTTTCTCCTTGTAGTTACTCCAGAGGGAGGTTCCTTGAAATCGGGTTGCCTCCTCTCTTCTTCCAACTGCATTATCTCCAGCTCAGGGTTAAAACTGACAGAAGAAATACCTCCGGACGCCTCCCCCAGTTCAGCCGGCAGCAGGCCTTCTCCTTCTATCACCTTTGGGTTTTCTTCCCCCCCGGTATTGCGATTGCAATCCTGGTTGGTAGACATGATTGAGTGTTCCAGCTTAATGTCAGGCTACCCCCGACGGCAAATAGGAAAGAATTCACCTTGACTCCATTTGGATTGGAAACAAGTACTTTTACTTTTACAGTCTGGTTAGCAGCCAAGCAAAGCTGGAACTGAGACAAAATATGGCAAACATATCATATCCCCCCAATTGTCCCTCCTCCTCCAGGAGGTCAGGCTGGTCTGGTCCAATGCCAACTCCTTCACGGCCCCTCGTGGTAATCTTCTTCCACAGGTCTCTGGATGTCAGTCAACTCAGGAATGCAGTGTCGGTTAGGAAAGCGCGCGCTGATAACATTCAATCATTAATCACCCCTTCTCCCAGTTATGTCAGCCGACACTAATAATAAGCTCTTTTCCCTTACCCCGGACGGTGGTATGATTCACCTCATGATCCTAAAAGTTTATAATACAGAAATAAACATTTTACATTCTATCTACTGATATAATCATTTAAAAATAAATGAAGAGTGGAGTGGAGGCTGACACCAATTTTATAACCTTTTTTCATCCCAATGGGTATTTTTCCACGAGAGGTAAATGGCGTGTTTTTCAGCAAAAGAAAAATACTGTAAATTTCAGCTACATGATTGTAAGGACACTGCAAGGAGCTGTAAAGAGAGAGAGAGAGAAATTAGATAGATAGATAGATAGATAGATAGATAGATAGATAGATAGATAAGATATTGTAGATAGATAAGATAGATAGAGATTGTAGATAGATGGATAGATAGATGGATGGATAGATAGATAGATAGATAGATAGATAGATAGATAGATAGATAGATAGATAGATAGATAGATAGATTAGATAGATAGAGATTGTAGATAGATGATAGATAGATAGATAGACAGACAGACAGACAGACAGACAGACAGACAGACAGACAGACAGATGGAGAGAGAGAGAGAGAGAGATGATAGAAAGAGATGAGAGAGAGAGAAAGAGATGACAAAGAGGGGTGGTGTTTCTCATCCTTTGTAATTTTAAGCTCAACTCCTACAACCCCCATCCAACATAGCTGACTGAGGGATTTTGGGAGTTGGAGTCCATAAATCTTCAACCTAAGAAGGTTGAGAATTGGTGCTCTAAAGATTTGATGCTTTGCAGGTAGAGAGCATTTGGAAGGATTAACAATCAGGGAAGTTTTAATTTTATTTTAAATTATAAACCCCAAATCTTTTGAAAGAAAAACGTGTTCTCTTTATTTCGACCCCATTCCTCCTGTGGCGGCTATGCTACAGAAGGAACCCACTTAAATTAACATGTTTGAATACTGTTATTTTTGCAAGGAGATAAAACAAAACTGAACTGAGAGGAAATAGCTTGATTAAAAAAACAAGATATCAAGATTTCATTCCTTAACGTTCATTAAGATGACATTTTTGCTAAAGTGCTGATAAGGAGAAGGTTTGGGGTTTTCCTTTCCTTTCCTTTCCTTTCCTTTCCTTTCCTTTCCTTTCCTTTCCTTTCCTTTCCTTTCCTTCTTTTCTCTTTTCTTTTCTTTTCTTTTCCTTTCCTTTCCTTTCCTTTTCTTTTTCTTTTCTTTTCTCCTCTCCTTTCCTTTCCTTCCCTTCTTCCCTTCCCTTCCCTTTCCTTCTCTCTTCTTTTCCTTAGCTCTTTCTTTTCTCCTTTCCTTTCCTTTCCTTCCCTCTTCCTTTCCTTTCCTTTCCTTTCCTTTCCTTTTTTTCTCCTTTCCTTTCCTTTCCTTTCCTTTCCTTCCCTTCCCTTCTTCCCTTCCCTTCTCTCTTCTTTTCCTTAGCTCTTTCTTTTCTCTTCCTTTCCTTCCCTCTTCCTTTCCTTTCCTTTCCTTTCTTTTTCTTTCCTTTCCTTTCCTTTCCTTCCCCTTCCCCTTTTTTTTTGTTACATCATAAATTGTTTTCTCCATTTATAATCTGTAGAGATATGGAAAAAATCTCTCCCTCTCTTTTCCCCTCCCCCTCCCTCCCCCTCCCCCCTCCTTTTAATGTGCATTTTGAAATGAAAAGCAGCTGCTGGAAGCTGAAACGGGATAGGGAAGGACTGAGCAGCGATCCGCAAGGGAAGGTATTTGGCAAAACGAATTGATTTCAAAGTTTCTTGGTTACAGCAGACTACAGCCCTTGTGGTTGCAGACGGACTTAAGAAAAACCATCATTATGTGTGACCGGCAAAAAATTCCACTGAGCACCTGTTGGGGGGGCGGGGGGAGTAGGAAGAAAGAAATGCCAGCAACTTCTCTTCCAAACTTTGTCAGAACTATTTTTTTGTTGGGAGAGCAGCTTCTGCCGGCGCCTTTCTCATTCCTCAGTGCCTTTAACAGCGCAGCAGAGTTGGAAGGGACCTTGAAGGTCCACTAGTCCAGCATTTCCGTTTCCAAACAAAGCAGTTGTTAAGTGAATCCCGACCTTTTTTTTTTGCCCCGGTTCTTAAGTGAATCCGGATACCCCATTCACTTCGCTTGTTTGATGTCCGCTGGGCAGTATGCAAATGGAGATAACCAGGGGTGAAATGCTCCCGGTTCGGACCGGATCGTGTGATCCGGATAGCCATTTTTTAATGGAGGTAGGGGTGGGGGGAGTCCGTTTTTGCTCTCAGCAGGCTTCCTGGAAGCATGCTAGGCAAAAAATGGGGAGGGGTCGTTTTTGAGAGAGAGAGAGAGAGAGAGAGAAAGAGAGAGAGAGAAAGGAAGGAAGGAAGGAAGGAAGGAAGGAAGGAAGGAAGGAAGGAAGGAAGGAAGGAAGGAAGGAAGGAAGGAAGGACTACAAACTTGGCACTACATAATCCAGGGCTGGAAGGGACCTGGAAGTCATCTTTTTTTTTTAAATTTGCATTTATATCCCGCCCTTCTCCGAAGACTCAGGGTGGCTTATACTATGTCAAGCAATAGTCTTCATCCATTTGTACATTATATACAAAGTCAACTTATTGCCCCCAACAATCTGGGTCCTCATTTTACCTACCTTATAAAGGATGGAAGGCTGAGTCAACCTTGGGCCTGGTGGGACTTGAACCTGCAGTAATTGCAAGCAGCTGCTGTTAATAACAGACTGTCTTACCAGTCTGAGCCACAGAGGCCAACCCTGCTCCAGCAGGACATTGTTAGTGAGTTTCTGTCTTTTGATCCCCGAGTCACACGGTTACATAGCCAGCCCCACCCAGTCACATGACCACCACCCAAGCCACGCCCAAGCCACGCCCACCGAACCGTTAGGAAAGAGATTTAGATTTCACCCGCTGGAGATAACGTGACTTGACTTACGACCACAATTGTGCCCAAAAATTGATCTCGCTCGTTGAGAAATGTGTTGAGTTTTTGCCCCGTTTTACCATTTTTCCGCAAGGAAACAAGCAAGCTCAGAGAGCGCTCATTTCAACCCTGAGCTACAAATATTCTGCTTTATTGGTACAGGACTAGAATATTTGCATGCTTTTTGAGGGTCCTTGAAGCACTTGGAGGTTTATCTGGGTCCTCAGGGTCACCTGAAGAGAGCTGAAGAAGCTTCTCGGATGAGAAGCGAAACGTCTTCAAAAGAAAAAAAAACCCAGAAAGTCCAGTTGCCTCCTGAAAAAAGCACCTTTGGGACAACCATGACCTGGATGATGGAGAATCTCCATAGACTTTTAGCTATGCAATTTGGGATGAAGACCCTTTGAATGGTGCGGGAGTAGGAATGGATTTTCCATAGGAAAAAACTGCAGACTACAGGAATAGATAAACTTCCAAGTGGCCTCCACGACCCTCTAAAAGGATGCAAATGACCGGCTTTGTCTGCAAGGAATACAAATCCTTCCCTTCCCCACCATCCTGTCAGAACTGAAGAAGCTTCTCGGATGAGAAGCGAAGCGTCTTCAAAAAAAAAAAAAAACCCCAGAAAGACCAGTTGCCTCTAGAACAAACACCTTTGGGATTAAAATTTGGTTGCTTCAACCACCCAAATATATTCTGCGTGTACAGATTTCCACAACAGTTCAATGTACTTTGGGGGGGTAGAACGAGTGAAACGGACCGCTTTCGATACAGGATCTCTTTTAGAGGTTCCAGGCCAACTAAATGCATCTAGCAAGCAGTTTTTAATTTATTTTATCTTTTTTTTTTCTCCAAAAGGTTGTCTAACATACCTCTTGGCCTGCCTGCTGTGTCCAAATAATCGTTAGCTGCGTGGAATTGGCTACCCCGGTTCTTGGTATTTAGCAAAAAGGCTGCGAGCCAAGGAAAGCATTTTCAAGAGCTTTAAAAACAGGATTTTTTTTAACCCCCGCAGAGGATTATGACTTATTTCAACACCAAAGCTTCAAATTGCTCTTCGAGTGACTGCTGGCAACATCGGTGAGACCGAAGGCAGAAACGAAGCACGTCAGAGGTTAAAAAGCAGTGTCAAAGTTTTGATTCCCAAATTTTACTGATCCTTCAGGGCGTGCAAATAACGGCATAAAAGATGGTGGAGCCTGTGAACTTTGCTTATTTAGTGGAAAACAAAATCCTAGGTCCACTTATTCTCCAAAGCACCTGAAGGCAGGACAAAAAAGCAACGGGTGGAAACTAATCCAGGAGAGAAGCAACCTAAATAATAAGGAGAAATTTCTCGACAAAACAATGAATGGGTGCTGCCTCCAGAAATTACAGATGCTCCATCAGTGGAGGTTATTCTAGAAGAGATTGGGCAGCTTTTTATCCAGAATGGTCTAGGGCAGGGGTCTGCAAACTTGGTTCTTTTAAGGCTTGTGGACTTCAACTCCCAGAGTTCCTCAGAGTTCCTCAGCCAGCTTTAGACGGAGGCAACAGAAGGAAGGGAGGGGCAGGCCTGGATAAGTGCTGAGTCATGGAGCCACACCCCATGGCCTATATAAAGGACCTGCTTTCTGGCATTCTCTGAGTCAGGCAAAGTCTAAACATATCTTGCTGAAGTCACTTTCTGGTCTCCTGCCTGCCCTAAGGACTTTGCTAGGACTTTGGCAGAGCTGCAGAAGCACGCCTGATTCAGATTTCCCTGACCCGGCCGTCAGCGGAGGAGTGGGACACGACAATGACGAATCTATGGCAAGCATGCCACAGGCAGTACGTGTAGCCATATCAGTGGGCAGGTGAGCTCAGCTCCAGTCCCATCAGAAGTTGGGCTGTTTCTGGACTCCCGACAGCCTCCGGGGAGTGGGGAAGGCTGTTTTTACCCTCCCCAGACTCCTAGAGAGGCTCTGAAGTCTGGGGACAGCAAAAAATGGGCCTTCCGGTCCCACTGGAAGTTGGCAAACAGGCCGTTTCTGGCCTCCGGAGCGCCTCCGAGGGGGTGGGGAAGGCTGTTTTCACCCTCCCCGGACTCCTAGAGAGGCTCTGGAGTGAGAGAAAAACGGGTGTGCCAGGGCATTGCGTGCCAGGAGCAGAGGGAGCAGGGAGGGAGGGGTCGCATGCGCATGCGCGGAGGCGGGGCTCATTGAATTATGGGTTTGGGCACGTGTGCAATCCCCCCGCCCCTTCCATCATGGCATACGATTGCAAAAAGGTTAGCCATCACTTGGTATAAGGTCTCCTGCTTGAGCAGGGGGTTGGACTAGATGACCTAGATGGTCCCTTCCTGCTGTATTCTGATTGGTCGACTTGACTTTTTCCTTCTAATGCTTTCTTCAAACAAGTCTTCCTATTTTGGAACGTGGAAAGAAGATAGAAAGGTTGTCACCATGCCAGATTTTGTTTTCCAAAGCACCAGAAGGCAGAAGAAGCAACGGATGGAAACTAATCAAGGACAGAAGCAACCTGGAACTAAGGAGAAACTTCCTAACAGTCAGGATGATTAACCAGCGGAACAGCCTGCCACCGGAAATTGCGGGTGCTTCAATTTGTCTGAAATGGTATATAGGATTTCCTGCTTGAGCAGGGGGTTGGACTAGAAGATCTCTAAGGTCCCTTCCAACTCTGTTATTCTGTTAATTAATCTCTGGAATGGCTTGTCTCCAGAGGTTGTGGGTGCTCCAACGCTGGATTTTTTAAAAGAAGAGATTGGATAACATTTGTCTGGGATGCTGTTTGAGCAAGGGGTTGTGTTGTGCCTCGCTCGCTCCCCCCGCCACAGCCGGGCCCCTCTTATCTCCTGCCGGACGCTGATAGTACAGAAGAATGTCCTGGCATGCCTCCAGCCCCCAGCCCTGGCACCATGTCCGGACAAACCGAACAAACAAACCTCCCTCCGATAGCATATGCGCCTGAAGCCAGCCACGAGCTGGGATTACCAACAGCTGGAGACGAAACGATGCAATGGATAGATCCACGCTTCTGGAGAATGGAGAGGCGATGTCAGCAAAAGGAAGGGAGGGGCAGGCCTGGATAAGTGCTGAGTCATGGAGCCACACCCCATGGCCTATATAAAGGATCTGCTTTCTGGCATTCTCTGAGTCAGGCAAAGTCTAATCTGGATTGCTGAAGTCACACCTTGGATTCCTGCCTGCCCTGAGGCCTCTGATAGGACTTTGGCAGAGCTGCAGAGGCACGCTTGATACGGACTTCCCCGACCCGGCCATCAGAGGAGGAGTGGGACATGACAGGTTGGGCTAGAAGACCTCCCAGGTCCCTTCCAACTCTGTCATCTTGTTTTGTTATCTCCATTATGTTTTTCCCCAAGCATTAGCAGGGCCGGATTGGTTTCTATTCAAATGGAGCTCCTCGTGAGAATGCTGAAATAAAATTAAGGATTAATTTGTCTGCCTAGAAGGGTTCATCATGAAAAGGTAGTAGTTTTCAAGTTACAACAGTTCATTTAGTGACTGTTCAAAGTTACAGTGTGACTTATGACCATTTTTCACACGACCGTAGAGTCGTTCCCACGATCACATGATCAAAATTCAGACGCTTGGCAACTGACTCATACTTATGACGGTCGCAGCGTCCCAGGGTCATGTGATCTCCTTAGCGACCTTCTGACAAGCAAAGTCAAGGGGGAAATCCAGATTCACTTAACAACCATGTTACTCACTTAACAAATGCAATGATTCACTTAACAACTCTGGCAAGAAAAGTCATAAAATAGAATAAAGTAGAATAATAACTTGATTGTCACTTTGAATATACACTAATTGGCATGCATTAAAATGAAATTTCATTGCATACAGCTCTCCAAGGGTCACCACCTCCAATATACACTTACATGAACCTGATAAAATAAATCAATAAATACAAAATTATGTAAGCAAATGTTTCACTTAGCGACGTAAATCTTGGGCTCAGTTGTGGCCAACCTGTGCTCATTTGAACTGCCTGAATCTCCTGAGTTTCCCGGTGTTTGATAGTGATTCACTTAACAACGGTGGCAGAAAAGGTTGCAAAATGGGCCGCAAAACTCACTCATCAACTGCCTCGCTTAGCGAGGGAAATGTTGGCCTCTGTTGTGGTCATAAATCGAGGACTAACCTGTATAAACATTTTTAAATACATCAATAATATCTATTCCATAAAATATCAACAAATAACGATACCGCAGGATATCTAAACTCAGTCCAATGTTCTAGCGTTGTGCGTGCATGCATCAGTGGTGAAATTCAGCCGGATCTATCCAGCTCGCGTGATCCGGTAGGGCCGGCAGCAGGAAGCTCTGCCCACCCACCTGGACGTCTTCACGTCCCTATCGTCCTGTTTTTGACCCTCGGCGCATGCGCAGAAGGCTCTGAGCATGTGTGGAGGAGTCGCACACGCTCACATTTGTGATCTGGTAGCGAAGGTAAGTAACCTGTGGCGTGCATTCCCACAATCAGAGGTCAGAGGTGGGTTTTAGCAGGTTCTGACCGGTTCTGGAGAACCGGTAATGGAAATTCTGAGTAGTTAGGAGAACCGGTAGTAAAAATTCTGACTGGCGCCGCCCCCATCTATTCTCTGCCTCCCGAGTCCCAGCTGATCGGGAGGAAATGGGGATTTTGCAGTATCCTTCCCCTAGAGTGGGGTGTGCGAATGGAGATTTTACAGTATCTTTCTCCTGCCACGCCCACCAAGCCACACCCACAGAACCAGTAGTAAAAAAATTCGAAACCCACCACTGCCAGAAATAGCATTCAGTCGGTTCGTACCAGTTCGGGTGAACTGGTAGCCTCCCAGCCCGACATAATGCCGTCCAATTTAGCCACATTTTTGGAAGGTGCACGAGTGAGCAAAGCACATGCAACGAAGGCGTGTGCACGAGGCGAACCGGTGGTAAGAATATGTGAAACCGACCGCTGCCCACAACCCATCCGGTTTAAGCTTACCCAAGATTTTCGGAATCAAACACCCGGTTCAGGTCGCAGTCTATATAACGGCAGCATTTTTCCACAGCTCGTGGGTTAGCCAGGAAAGGCTGTACCTTCAACCCCGGCCTTTCGATCTCCGCTCCATTTTCTAGCCAAGATTTGACCAGAAACACCCCCGACAGCTCATTGCCGTGAGTGCCGCCAAAAATGGCGATTTTTCGGACGGGGGCGTCTTGCAGAATTTGGCCAGGATTCATTCTGCTGGTCGGCTGCCACCCAACTCAGAAAGTTATTCCGAGGAAATAAAAGTTTGAACGGCTGGAGGACTTTGGTCCGCCTGGATGGGACGACGGAGACGTGAAAAACTAAACCTCTTTTCCAACAAGTTTTTTTTTTCAGTTCAGAGTTTTGACGCCACTCCCTCTTGCTATATTTGGAGAGTTACGTCTTGAAACAAACTTGGAAAGAAGCAACAGGAGGGTGTTGTTTAGTTTTCCCCCTTTAGACTCCAAGAAAATCCACCCGGTTTTATTTTTCAAATGGACCGGCGCAAATAATTTTATTTTCAAATGGACCGGTGCAAATAATACCAGGGAGATTTATAAGGCTTGTGGGGTTTAAAAAAAAAAAGAAGAAGAAGCAGTTCTCGACTTGCAGCCAGAATTTCCATGGCTGAAACAAGGAGGTTGTTAAGTGAATCGCGTTCAATGTAATGATCAAATTTTTGGGGGGGCCATGGTTGTTAAGCGACTCGGCGCAGTTTTTGCAGCAACCTCGCGAACATGGGATCAAAATTTGTGTGCTAGGCAACACAGACATGTGTTTATAATGTGTGTTGCATCCCAGGGCCACGTGATGGCCACGGGTGGCCTCCCCAGCCAGCTTCTGACAAGCAAAGACAAAAAAGGCATGCTGGATTCACTTAATGACCATGGGGTTTGTTTAACACCGCAGTCATTTATTTAACAACTGTGGCCAAAAAAAGTTACAAAATGAGACATGACTCTTTTAACAAGCACCTTGATTAACAACAGAAATCCTGCACCAAGTTGTGGTCGTAACTTGGGGACAGTCTTTATCTATTAACTCTATCTGACTTTTCAATCTATACTCTATCTATCTATCTATCTATCTATCTATCTATCTATCTATCTATCTATCTATCTATCATCTATTGATCGATTGATCAATCAATTGATCTATATAATCTATCTATCTATCTATCTATCTATCTATCTATCTATCTATCTATCTATCTATCTATCTATCATTTGTCTGTCTGTCTGTCTGTCTGTCTGTCTGTCTCTCTGTCTATATCATCTATCTATCTATGTATCTATCTATCTCTGTCTATTCTATCGATCGATTGATCTATCTATCTATCTATCTATCTATCTATCTATCTATCTATCTATCTATCTATCCTCTATCTGTCTGTTGTCTGTCTGCTGTCTGATCTATCTATATCTATATCTATCTATCTATCTATCTATCTATCTATCTATCTATCATCTATTGATCGATTGATCAATCGATCTATATAATCTATCTATCTATCTATCTATCTATCTATCTATCTATCTATCTATCTATCTATATCTATCATCTTTCTCTATCTATCTATCTATCTATCTATCTATCTCTGTCTATTCTATCGATCGATTGATCAATCTGTATAATCTCTATCATCTGTCTGTCTGTCTGTGTCTGTCTGTCTGTCTATATCATCTATCTATCTATCTATCATCTATCTATCTCTCTTGTCTATCATCTATCGATCGATTTATATAATCTATCTATCTATCATCTATCATCTATCTCTATCATTTATCTATCTATCTATCATTTATCTATCTATCATTGTCTGTCTGTCTGTCTGCCTGTCTGTCTGTCTGTCTGTCTGTCTCTCTCTCCCTCCCTCCCTCCCACCCACCCTATCTATCTATCTATCTATCTATCTATCTATCTACCTATTATCTTTATCATGGGTCCTCAAACTACGGCCCGTGGGCCACCTGCGGCCATTAATCTGGCCCGCGCAGGACCACGAGGCTTCCCCACCCACATCGCCCTGCCTACCCTTCGGCCGAGCACAGGACTTACCTCCGCGAGCCCTGTGGGCTGGAGCTGAAAGGTAAGGCCAACAATTTTGGCCTGCAGAGATGTTCTGGAGGTGGGGGAGGTGAAAAACGGGGCGCACAGATGCCCCAGGAGGCTAAAAAACGGGCAAAAACCACCTGTTTTTCATCTCCACGCCTCCAGAAGATAGTTAGAGAAAGAGAGACGGATGGATAGACAGAGGGGGAGAGAGAAAGGGAGAGATAGAAAGAGAGACAGAGACAGAAAGAAAGAGAAAGAGGGGGAGGGAGAGAGAGATTTCTCAAGCTCCTTGGGGCTGAGAAGAACTGCTGCAAAACTTTGAGTTTCCTGAAGTGGACCACTAGACTCCTGAACAACTGAAAAAAACGATCTAGTAAAAAAGAAAAGGCAACCAAAAGAGCAACATGCAAAAAAAAAAGGGCAAATAAACCACCCCCCAGGAGCAAAACAAATGAAAGTTTAATTTGTGTGCATTGTTTAATGGACTGTTAAATTGGCCACGCCCATCTAGTCACATGACCTAGCCACACCCACCCAGCCAGTCCGGCCCTCCAACAGTCTGAGGGACCCTGAATTGGCCCCCTGTTTAAAAAGTTTGAGGACCCCTGATCTAGATCATTCTTTAACTATTGCCTATCTACCATCTGCCTGCCCGCCTCTCTCTCTCTCTCTCTCCCCCTCCCTCCCTATCATCTATCATTATCTATCTATTTCTATCATCTTTCTCTGTTCCTATCTCTCTCTCTCTCTCTCCCTACCTACCGATCTATCTATCTACTGATCGATCGATCGATCGATCGATCGATCTACCTACCTACCTACCTACCTACCTATCATCTATCTATCTATCTATCTATCTATCTATCTATCTATCTATCTATCTATCTATATCTATCATCTTTCTCTATCTGTCTATCTATCTATCATTATCTATCTATCATCTTTCTTCATTCATATCTATCTATCTGTCTGTCTATATCATCTATCTATCTATCTATTTATCTATCTATCATCTATCTATCATTATCTATCTATCTATCTATCTCTCTATCTCTCTCTCTATCATTATCTATTGTCTGTCTATCTATCTGTCTGTCTATCTATCTATCTATCTATCTATCTATCTATCTATCTATCTATCTATCTATCTATCTATCTATCTATCTATCTATCACTTATATATCTATCCATATCTATTTGTCTGTATGTCTTCCTATCCTCTATCATCTCTCCCTCTCTCTATTTGACCCTCCCTCCCTCCCTCCCTCTCACCTATGTACCATCTATGCTAATAAAAATGAGCAAGAAACAGCTTTCTCTCACTTTGCAATTTGACTTTGCACAATCACGAGACAACTGATTGGGTCCAGAGGTCTAGAGAAATATGTTGCCAACTCTAATAATGAGAATGTGTCACGTGTGTGTGTGTGTGTGTGTGTGTGTGTGTGTCAGACTGTTGCTTTCTGTGCCCTCTAGCACTGAGGACAAGAGAAACACACAACTCAGCAAAAAGGAGAGGGGGGACAATTCTTCTTTTGTTTTGCCCGATTGATCTCCAGACAATAACGTGCATATTTTTCAATGGCAGTAGAAGAGTGAATATTTGAAAATTTTGCTGTCTCCATTTCTGCAGTACGGGGTGATGACTTTTTAAAAAATCAGCATCCTGCGCGTGGCATTGAAAGCATAAAATGAAAAGGCTGAGCTAAGGATTGTTCCCTAGGAATCT
The DNA here is from genome assembly GCF_028640845.1 of Ahaetulla prasina. Classification (NCBI taxonomy): domain Eukaryota; kingdom Metazoa; phylum Chordata; class Lepidosauria; order Squamata; family Colubridae; genus Ahaetulla; species Ahaetulla prasina. The sequence goes on from NC_080539.1 coordinate 4,614,243, forward strand.
CCTTTATCAAATAAAAAAAAAATCCCTTCAGCTGAGCTTGACCGTTTCAAGGTCATGATTTTGTGGGGGTTTTGGACAAATTTTACAAGTACAGGTAGTCCTCAACTTACCACTTTTCATTTAGTGACTGTTCAAAGTTACAAAGGCATTGAAAAAAGTGAATTATTGACTGTTTTTCACACTTGTGACCGTTTCAGGCATCCCTGCGGTCACGTGATCAAAATTCGGTCCCTTGGCAACGGATTCATATTTATGACGGTTGCCGAGTCCTGGGGTGAGTCCCTTTTGTGACATTCCGACAAGTAAATGGGGGAGCCAAGATTCACTTAACAACCATGTTACTAACTTAAACACTGTAGTGATTCACTTAACAATAATGTCAAGAAAGATCGTAAAAAGTTGGACCCAATTGAGGTTGTAAGTTGAGGATTACCTTTATTTATGACGGTTGCAGTATCCCGGAGTCACATGATCCCCTTTTGTGACCTTCTGACAAACAAAATTAATGGGGAAGCCAGATTCACTTAACAACCATGCTACTAACTTACCCACTGCAGTGACTGACTTAACAGCTCTGGCAAGAAAGGTTGTAAAATGGGGTGAAACTCACTTAAAACCAGAAATTTTGGGTGCAATTTTGGTTGTAACTCAAGGAATACCTGTAGATTGCTATTGCTTTCTTTTCGGAATGTAAAACATTGCAGGTTTTAAAAGATTTTTAGTCTTAAAGGATTGAAAAATCTAGTTTAGACCTTGCAATTCTCCCACACCATTCAAGGCATAACCCAGATCTAAACTTTAGAGTTTTACAATCCGGAAATTAATTGTATGTAAACCGAAGAACGAGCCATGGGAGCAAAAATATGCTGAACTTGTCAATTCATTACACGAGATAGAGAATAGAATAGAATAGAATAGAATAGAATAGAATAGAATAGAATAGAATAGAATAGAATAGAATAGAATAACAATATAGAATAGAATAACAATATAGAATAGAGTAAAATAGAATACAATATTATTCTATAAAATAGAATATTATTCTACAGAATAGAATATTCTATACGTTTGTTTCAATTACATCCCCTCTCTTTTTTTTAAATTTGTGGAAAACCTGCTCAATCATTATTTTGAAAGGTTAGCTGAATTTGATGCTAAGGTACTGTTGCTATTTACTTTTGGCCTGATTGCACAAGGTTGTTAATTAACAAATTCCCAGAATCTGAGCCACGCTGAACAACTGGCATAACGCAGCCCTGGTAGAAATTACAGGTAGTCCTCGACTTAACGACCACAATTTGAGCCCAAAATTTCTGTTGCTAAGGGAGGCAGTTGCGAAGTGAATTTTGCCTCATTTTAAGACCTTTCTTGACACTGTTGTTAAGGGAACCACTGCAGTTGTTAAGTTAGTAATGTGAATCTGGCTTTCCCATACATTTTGCTTGTCAGAAGGTCGCAGAAAGAGTTCACATCACACTCCGGAACACTGCGATTGTTATAACTATGAGTCAGTTGCCAAGTGTCGAAATTTTGATCACATGATGATGCTGCAACAGTTGTAAGTGTGAAAATGGTCCTAAATCACTTTTTTTCAGTGCTTTGTAACTTTGTACAGCCATTAAACGAACTGTTGTAAGGTGAGAACTATCTGTAGATTGCAAGGATTGGTTGCAGCCATTCGTACAGAGGTTATGGCCACTTTTGAGATGTTCTCCAAAGTAATTTCCTCAGTATGTGAATAGCACATTTTATACTAACAGAGATATTGACTGGTGCTATAAAAATAGCAACCTTATTCACTTTTGCCCCTAAATCTTTCTCTCCAAAAGGCTGCGGTTATTTTAGCTGGACAAATTGTCCCCATTTCTTATTTCTTTCAAAGCTCAGCAGTTTTGTCTGGAGAAAAAAAGCAACTCTGAACAGATTAAAACCATGGAAACTTCTATTCATCCTTTAAACAGATTGGTTGCATCCAAAGGAGATTTAATTCTCACACGTGGAGCCAAATCTACGGGAATACAGAATGCTTCCTAAAGGCTTGAAGTTGGCTAAGAGTTACTGTAGACCATTAAGGCCTCATTAATTAAGAAAATGACCCAGTTTTAAGTTACCAACAATTCTTTTTCAGATTTTTTTTTTCTTCATCACTAGTATGAGAGATAGACAATAGGAATTCAGTTCTGGTCCGTTTGACATGGATTTTGGTCCCTTTAATTTTGTAGCTTAAAAGGGGAAAAGAAAAACTATTTGGAAAGTGATATTTGGGATATAAATGATCTAAATAGATGCATTCCTTCAACGTTAAATCCTAAAATGCAGATTTTTAATACACATGGGTTATTTTTCTGAGCCGACTCCCAAAATGTGGATTGCGGCTCGTCCTTGATTTACGGCCGTAATTGAGCCTAAAATTTCTATTTCTGAGTGAAACAGTTGTTAAGTGACTTTTGCCCCATTTTACGAACTTTCTTGCCACAGTTGCTCAGTGAATTTTCATCCCCTAATTTTTCCCAGTGCTCTCGTAACTTTAAATGGTCACTAAACTAAATGGTTGTAAATTGAGGACTGGCTGTAGAAGGCAAGGGTTGAAATGCAGCCATTCTCTTACTGAAAAATTGTATTCCAGCAGTTTTTTTTTTCTCACTTCCGACATATTCTTGGAAGTAAATTCCTCATAATTTCCAACCAGAGGAGTTGCTGCTGGCTGGGAGTGATAAGCAGTTGGAGAAAGCTGGTTGGAAGACTTCACTAGCAAACAAAAACTGCAGGAAGATTCTGATATTTTTTTAAAAAATAGCTCTCTTAATATAACACCCCTTAGCAGCTTTGCAGGCATAAGATGTTGCAAGCTTGGTTAATGTTCTTTTTTTTTTTAATCTTACAAGTTGCACAAACCATTCCTGTTTGGTTAGTTTCATGTTCTCCGGATGGCACAAATCCAAGAAAGTGGATTAATTCCGTATGCAGGCTGGGTGTAAATTGCTTGAATGCAGCCATTGTTTCAAATTTCCTGCAACGGTCCTTTGCATTTTAACTGTAAGAAGATGGGATAACAAGGCGATGAGGAGATTAATAGAAATAATCTGCAAAATGATCCATGTGAAAAATGTCAGGTCCTCTCCTAATAACCTTTATAGGGTGTTGGTAAGAATGAAAAGCAACCGGAGAGAGACAGAGGGGAAAAAAGTGAGAATGGGAGGAGGTGGGTGGTCCAAAATGCATAAAGAAAAGAGGTAAAATGAACCAAGAAGGAAGAGTATGTTCTCCAGCCTGCCTCCCAAAGACGCACAATGGGTATATTTAGGGCTATCTCAAAGAAGAAGAAAAAAAAATCAAAATTTCATAGATAGGAGTCCAGGCAGATTTCATCAGATTCGCAAATAAATCAGTATTACTTCACCTTGGCAAATTTATGTGTGCTGGGGGAATTCTGGGAGTTGGTTCACCCATCTTAAACAGTGGTGGGTTTCAAATTTTTTTACTACCGGTTCTGTGGGTGTGGCTTGGTGGACGTGGCAGGGGAAGGATACTGTAAAATCTCCATTCCCACCCCACTCCAGGGGAAGGATTCTGTAAAATCTCCATTCCTTCCCCACTCCAGAGGAAAGTTACTGCAAAATCCCTGAAGTGGGGAGGGAATGGAGATTTTGCAGTATCTTTCCCCCCAGGAGTGGGGAAGGAATGGGGATTTTGCAGTAACCTTCCCCTTCCAACTGTCATAAATGTGAACCACATGACCATGGGGATGCTGCAAAAGTTGTAAGTGTGAAAACAGTCATACGTCACTTTTTTCAGTGCCGTTGTAACTTGGAACGGTCACTAAACGCAAGATTGTAATTTGAGGATTACCTGTAGTTTGGTTAACACTGCGTGAACTATATATGGACCAAATGATATCGCCTGTGTTGTGACATCACTGGTCACATGACATGAATGAAGCCAAGAGGAAAGTGAACAGGAGCTGAATCCTATAGGGAGAAAATGATGACATCACTGGACACCAGCAATTATGCAAATAAGCCAGGGCATAAATGCAACCCTTTCTGTAGCCTGCTATGACATCACACCCATGATGTCATTGTACCTTATCACCAGGCGTCACCCAGAGGCTGTCAAGCATAAGCCAGGATTTGCAAATCACGATGCCTGAATTTAATCTCAAATAAGCGTTCTTCTGGGCTAGGGTTCCCTTCAGTTGGTGGCTTGCTTGGTGTCCACACTGCTGGACAGTCCCTCCTGGAGCCCCTTCCGCCACTGTCCTCTTTGGTGAATCCTCTCTGGAGGCCCAAAGCAAACAAGCTGGGATTACGGAGCCAACTTTGGCTCACGTTGAGGCCATTGTTTTTCTCCCTTTGCATCTCTTTTCTTCTCTTTCTCTTTCTTTCTTTCTTTTTCTTTCTTTCTTTCCTTCCTTTCTTTTTCCTTTCCATTCCTTCCTCTTTCTTTCCCCTATCTTCCTATCTTCCTTCCTTCTTCTTTCTTTCCTCTCTTCCTTCTTTCTTTTTTCCTCCCTTTCCGCCCTCCCTTTTTCTTTCTCTCCCTCCCTCTCTCTCTCTTTCTTGCTTTCTTTCCTTCTCTCTCTCCCTTCCTTTCTTCCCCTCTTCCTTCCTTCCTTCCTTCCTTCCTTCCTTCCTTTCCTTCCTTCCTTCCCTTTCTTTCTCTTTTTTCCTTCCTTTCTTCCCTTCCTCCCTCCCTCTTTCTCTCTCTCTCCCTCTCTCTCTCATTCTTTCTTTCTTTCTTTCTTTCTCTCTCCCTCTCCCTCTCTCGTTCTTTCTTTCTCTCCCTCCCTCTCTCCCTTTCTTTCTTTCTCTCCCTCCCTTCCTTCCTTTCTTCCTTCTTTCTTTCTTACTTCCTTTCTTTCCCCTCTTCCTTCCTTCTTCCTTCCTTCCCTTTCTTTCTCTTTTTTCCTTTTTCCTCCCTCCCTCCTTCTTTCTTTCTCTCTCTCCCTCTTGTTCTTTCTTTCTTTCTCTCTCCCTCTCTCGTTTTTTCTTTTTCTCCCTCCCTCTCTCCCTTTCTTTCTTTCTTTCTTTCCTTCCTTCCTTCCTTCTTTCTTACTTTCTTTCTTTCTTCCTTCCTCTTTCTTTCCTTCCTCTTTCTTTCCTTCTCTCTCTCTCTCCCTTCCTTTCTTTCCCCTCTTCCTTCCTTCTTCCTTCCTTCCCTTTCTTTCTTTTTTCCTTCCTTTCCTCCCTCCCTCCCTCCTTCTTTCTTTCTCTCTCTCCCTCTCTCTCATTCTTTCTTTTTCTCCCTCCCTCCCCTCCCTTCCTTCCTTCCTTCCTTCCTTCCTTCCTTCCTTCCTTCCTTCCTTCCTTACTCTCTTTCTTTCCCTTCCTTCCTTCCTCTTCCCTCTTTCTCTTCTTCCTCCTCCTCCTCCTCCTCCTCTTCCTCCTCCACCATCTTCCTCCTCCTCAGCAGCTTCTTCCTCCCCGAGGAGCCTGAGGAAACAGGGGTCCTGCCTCATTTTTTCTTTCTTCTTCCTTACCACACCCATCTCGCCATTCCTGCCGTATCATCACCATCATCAATTTATTTATTTAAGTTTGTTGGCAGTTCCAACTCCTGTGGACCCAACTCAGAAAGAGAAAGAAGAGAAAGAGAGAGAAAAAAAATATTTGTGCATCTTTTTTCCCCTCAGCGGGGCCATTTTCCCGCCATTTCCCCCCCCCCCCGACGTCCATCTTGGCTCCTTCTTCCCCTCCTGGGCGGCCCTTTTGTCTTCCTCCTCGGGTCCCTTCAGATGTAGCCTTTCCTCTCAGAAAGGGGAGCAAAATCTGCCTCAACCATTTTTATAAATTTCAGCCCTCCGAGAAAAACGAGACAGAAACCTTACTGGGATTATTTTGAAAAAGCCCCTGTGAGGAGAGCTTGACAGGGCCTGGAGCAAAGAGACCCGACTGCCGAGAAAGCTCAGATTGCCCTTAAATCGATAAAAGGGTCCGATTTTTTTCTTGCCTCCCTCTGAACTCTAAGCTGTGATGATTTGTAGCCCTTTTCATCAATTTTACGTACTTGAAGCAGGGGCTTTTCTCTCTTTCTCTCTCTCTCTCTCTGAGCTATGGGGGTTTTTTTGTTTTTTTTTTGATTAACCATGGTTGGACAAGGAAACCAGAACCGGGTTCAGGCTGCAAAGCCAACAATGGTGGCTTGTAAATCAGGAGGACTAGATTTACAGCTTTTGTTAAAATACAACTCCGTGTTGTCTGCCTATCTGTAGTAACTACCGGTACAGAGGCCCTTTGTGAGGGAGATAGGCAGTTTCACATTTAGATAAATGAATAAAACGAGAAGTGCATCATAACTCAATCTATCATCCAGCAATAATTTCTGTCTGTCTGTCTGTCTGTCTATCATTTATCATCTATCTATCTATCCATCCATCCATCATCTACCTGTCGTCTGTCTGTCTCTGTCTATCTATCTATCTATCTATTTATCTATCATCTATTTATCTATCTATCATCTATTATCTATCTATCATCTATCTGTCTGTCTGTCTATCATCTATCATTATCTATTTATCTATCTATCCATCCATCCATCTATCTATCATCTATCTATCTATCTATCTATCTATCTATCTATATCATCTATCTGTCATCTGTCTGTCTCTGTCTCTATCTATTTATCTATCATCTATCTATCTATCTATCTATCTATCTATCTATCTATTATCTATCTATCATCTATCTATCTGTCTATCATCTATCATTATATATCTATTATCTATCTATATCTATCTATCTATCTATCTATCTATCTATCTATCTATCTATCCATCCATCCATCCATCCATCCATCCATCCATCCATCCATCTATCTATCTATCTATCTATCTATCTATCTATCTATCTATCTATCTATCTATCTTCATATCTATCTATCTATCATCTATATCTAAATCTATTATTTCTCATTTGTCAATCATTTAAAACTTGATAAATAAATCTCACAACTTTTATCATTTAGCTATTATCTCTCTCTCTCTCTTTCTCCATCCATCCATCCATCTTTATAAATCTGATTCATCTCTCACTTTTATCATGATTTGTTTATCGTTATATATTTTTATTTATTTATTTGTCAAAATTAGTTACTGCCAATCTTACCCTTAGACTCTCTATCAGTGACTCTGTCATTGATCATTATCAATCATCTATTTTGTTCTTTTTGTATATCATCCATCAATCATTGTCTTTTATTATCTATTAAATTATTTGTTCCTCATTACTATAATCTATCATTTCTCTATGTTATTTTAGTTTCTTTTGAGTAGCTTGCTTGATAGCCATATAAAACTGCAACTGTATATATTTTATATGCATATATAAAGTGCATATGATATATGCATGTATGTATGCATACAACGTATATTATTAAGATAAGATTATATACATATATACATATATATACATATACATATATATATGTAGGTCTTTGGTTATTCGGGTTTTCTCCTGCGTAAAATTGGAAGTGTCTTGGCGACGTTTCGACGAAGTCTCATTCGTCATATATATATATATATATATATTCTGCAATAACAGCTTTTAAAAAAAAATGTTTAATCACATCTTCTTCAGCACTGTTTAAAGAGGTAATACCACCCATTTAAAAGGATGTTTTAATTTTAAATTCCCTAAATGGAAACTGGCTTTTTTCCCAGAAGAGTATCTACAGTATTTTAGGCCACAGAGACCATCAGATTTCTTCTCCACGCCCATTTTTTTAAAGAGAAGAACACTTTAATATTGAAATTATTGATCACATAAAAGACCCACTCCTACTATGAAAATTAATGATTTTGCTTTTAAAAAAAGCCATTATGTTTAACTTCTGAACAGACAAAAAATAGTTTTGCACAACCGTATTAGCCAAACAGTATAGCATAAGCACTAAATTATTAATTAAACTAATAAAAAGGTTAAAAAAAATCAAGGTATTTAGAAAAGGTTATGAGCTTTTCCTGCAGAATATTGCTAAACATTTTCATGTTTTGGTGCTCCAAAAGTGGACAAGATGGTGCAGATGGGAACAAATTTAAAGAAACAAATTTAAAAAAAACTTAGTTTGGTAGCAACTGGCATTAGTTTCCCTCTGAAATATCTAGAATCACTCCCCCCACCCAGGACCATCAAGAGCAGAATAGGATTGCATGGTTAAATAATCATAAATTCTATACTATACTGTGGAGGAGAGGTCTGTAGTAAGGATTTAAAATGCTTTGCTAATGTATCACAAACTATCTTCTGACCTATGTCCTCTAGAGTCTAGAAGAACCGGCTACTAAATCAATTATGGTTTTTTTTTTCAGGTGCTGATATCTAGAAATAAAAACATGAAGAGGAATTTCGCTGACAATTCTTTGATGCGTAGTACAGCAGGTATCCATCTTTTACTGGGGTGGAATTCGAAAGAGTTATTATAATTCCCAACCAATGACCAGCAAGATGAGTGGAGTGAGCAATATTATTTAGGGCTTTATGTTGCAGGGCGTGGAAAAATGGATCAAAAACCTCCCCTATAGTTGGGCTATAAGTCCTTGACTTATAGCCCCAACCGGGATCAGAATTTTCATTGCTAAGCAAGGTGATTGTTAAACCAGTCATGCTTGATTTTTTTACAACCTTTTTTTTAAAACCACGGTTGTAATGGAATCACTGCAGTTGTTAAGTGAATCAGACGGTTGTTAAGTGAATTCAGCTTCTCCATTGACTTTGCTTGTCGGAAGCTGGCTGGGAAGGTCAAAAATGGTGATTACATGACCCAGGGACACTGTGACGGTTGCCAAGCGTCCAAATTTTGATCACCTGATACGGAGGATGTTGCGATGGTTGTAATTGTGAGGATTGGTCATAAGTCATTTTTTTCACTGGTGTTGCAACTATGAAAGGTCCCTAAACGAATGGTTGTAAGTTGAGGACTATCTGTATTTCTCCCATTCTTCTCTTCCCATACTTTTACGATGGAATAGAATAGAGCTGGAAGGGACCTTGGAGATCTTCTAGTCCAGCTCCCTGCTCAAACAGGAAACCCTATACCATTTTCCCTGGGAGAAGAAATCCTGATTGCACATGGTTTTTAAATTGTGTTAAATCTTTCTCTGGTTGCAGGGAGCATCAAAAAGTCAAAATGGTGGCTGTGATTGTATCATTAAAACACAGACTCTTCTTTTTAGTTTTTGCAACACGCATAAAAAGGGAACTGAGACTTCAATTTACCTTTTGTTAATACATCCACACACACATCCACATCACTTAGGGGATGCCCCACCAGAATTTACTCCCCTTATGTGTAATCCAGAAAAGCGATGCGCTCAAGTCTTATTTTATTGTATTTTTCGTTGGTGGAATAAGAAGTGTTCCCTGAGTAGATTTCATGCATTGATCAATATTAACGTCTAACTACCATAATTCCTCGGCTGTTAAAATATGCCAGAAAGCAGGAGGGAAGGTCTTAAAAAATGGAGAGCTTTAACCATTATAATAAACCTTTATGAAAAATTCACAGAGAATTTTTTTCCCATTTCTTCAGACTGACCATTATCTCTCCTCTCCCCTCATTTCCCTCTTATAGAAAGACCATCAGACAAATTTGCAGACAGGGATCATTCTCTTGATTATTCTTTGTGCAATCCTTAAAACAAATTCACTTTGTGTTGGTTGATTGATGGGAGAAGGGGATATTCAGCAGAAATTCCCAGGATAACTTGAAGGGAATAACAACAATAACAGCTACAACAATATCAGCAATAAACCAACGCAATAAGCCCAAATGGGCAGCCATCGCTGATAAAACCTGACCAAAGCATAAATCAGCGATGAGAATAATTATGGAGGCTGTTGAAAATGCCTGGACAGATAAGAAAGAGATTTTTACCTGGTGCCAAAAATGATAATCAGAATGGACACCTTCTCAATAGACATTAATAATACTGATAAAATTGAATTGGTAGCATGGGAGGTCCAGAGTTCCACGGAGCGAGAATGCTTTAGTCATCTTTGATCAAGGTCAGACAGAGATGATAAATTAAGCAGATACATACAAGCAAATTAATTCTGATACCAAAGGTTTTAATGAGATGCTATGAAGAGTTCTGTACAGATCCTTTGTATCTCCTGAACAGATGAGATTCCAGATGTGGAGCAGTTCTCCAAACATGCACATCTTTCTGATGAATGAGCTGCAGTGTGCCTCTGTCACCATTGCTACATTCATGCAAATTGCATATTAGGATACAAGGCTGCGTGCTTCTGAATATACAAGTAGTCCTCAACATATAACCTCAACTGAGCCCAAAATTTCTGTTGCTAAGCCAAATAGCTGGCTTAGTTAGGTGAATTACCTAAGGTCATTTACAGTTAATTCACAGTTAAGTGAATTTTTTCTCATTTTATGACCTTTCTTGCCCCAGTTGTTAAGTGAATCACCACAGTTGTTAAGTTGGTAACACCATCGTTAAGTGAATCTGGCTTCTCCGTGGACTTTGCTTGTCAGAAGGCTGCAAAAGTGATCACATGACCCTGGGAACTACAACCGTCATAAATATGAGTCAATTGCCAAGCGTCTGAATGTCGATCACATGAGGATGCTGCAACGTTTATAAGTGAGGAAAACGGTCATAAGTCACTTTTTCAGTGCCATTATAACTTTGAACGGTCACTAAATGAACTCTTGTAAGTTAAGGACTACCTGTGTATATTACTGCACCAAAAGCATTAATAATTTAATAATTGTGCCTTATATTGCCACTTCAAATCTTAGGCTGTCTTCCAGTCCCACTCTTCAATCAGAAAAAAAGGACCAAACAACCACTCACATCAAATCCACTTAAAAATGAGCCGAACAGTAACAATTCAGCTGATCATTTCAATTTCTCAGCCTTGCTTGCAGGTAAGTGGTGGACTGTTCATTTTTTAAAATATACTTTTGTCACAAAAAATATTGTTCTAGCCTCTGGTTAAAATTTCTGAACGCAGCAAAATAAACCCCTTATGAATTACATAGAAGACTGGCATTTAAATTATATCTCTTGTAACTTTGCCTTTCCCCCCCTCATTTTTAACAATTAAAATTCCAGGTCTATGTGTTCCACAGGAAAGAATATTCCTTAATGTTTTTTTTTATTAATGCTAAAAGAGATATTTATCATTTTCTTCAGCTTGAAAAACTGTCTCTGCACATTTCTGCCAGAATTAATTATTGGAATAATAATTAATTCTATTCTTATTGAAAGAGAGGGAATGGGAAAAGTGAAACATTTCCACCTTGCATTTGCCTTATATCTCTACAAAAGCATATTTGAAAAATGGAGATGTATAATAGGACAACTATAAATAGAACAGCAAACCTAGCTTTTTTCAAAAGGACATTCACTCATATCCCATCCATGCCTTGAATAAAAACTGGAACACAAAGATTATACAAATATCATCTTATCAAATACTTTATTTAGAGGATTGGGTCTATCATGAGTTATTAGCCATGTTTACAAGCAGGTTCCAACCCACCCCGATTTCCAGAAACTGGGGATAAACAATATGAAATATTGAATAACAGAGTTGGAAGGGACCTTGGCGGTCTTCTAGAGATGTAGTCCAATCCCCTGCTTGAGCAGGAGACCCTGTACCTGTTGTGGTCTGTTTGGAGAATGGGTTGACCCCAGTGGTGAAATCCATTTTTTTTTACTACCGGTTCTGTGGGCTGGCTTGGTGGGCATGGTATGGCTTGGTGGGCATGGCTTGGTGGGCATGGCAGGGGAAGGATACTGCAAAATCTCCACTCCCACCTACTCTGGGGCCAGCCAGAGGTGGTATTTGTCAGTTCTCCAAACTACTCAAAATTCCCGCTATCGGTTCTCCGAACTGCTCAAAATTTCCGCTACCAGTTCTCCAGAACCTGTCAGAACCTGCTGGATTTCACCCCTGGTTGACCCCCTCAAATATTGGAACATAGTTATCATTGTTGCCCCTAGTTTTTCTTTTCATTAGATTAGACATAGCAAATTCCTGCAATGATTAGCATCATATTATTGTTGTAATGTAGAATTGAATTGAATGGCTAGTAGTGGAGAATGTGGAATTATCCAGATCTTTAATTTGATCCATCATCCTTTCCCATCAAGATACCCTCCAGATCAGGGGTCTCCAACCTTGGCAACTTTAAGCCTTGGCGGACTTCAACTCCCAGCTTTGCTGGCTGGGGAATTCTGGGAGTTGAAGTCCACCAGGCTTAAAGTTGCCAAGGTTGGAGACCCCTGCTCCAGATGGTTTATCTCTTTGGGTTGAGAATTCTCGTAATTACAGTCACATCTTCTCCGAAGCTCTTCAGATTGGAGGCAGCTGCATTAAAGGAATCACTTATGAATAAGTTTGCCAAAACGTGGAAGGCAGATAATCCTTTTTGGAAATAGCAATAGCACTTAGACTTATATACCGCTTATATACAGTGCTTTTACAGCCCTTTCTAAGCCGTTTACAGAGTCAGCACATTGCTCCCAACAATCTGGGTTCTCATTTTACCAACCTTGGAAGGACAGAAGGCTGAGTCAAACTTGAGCCGGTCAGGACTGTGAGCAGAGTTAGCTTGCAATATTGCATTATAACCACTGTGCCACCACAAATTCCTTCCTCCCTCCCTCCCTCCCTTTTCTTCCTTCCTTCCTTCCTTCCTTCCTTCCTTCCTTCCTTCCTTCCTTCCTTCCTTCCTTTGCAAGGAAGACTTATATACCGCTTCACAATACTTTTACAGCCGTCTCTAAGAGGTTTACAGAGTCAGCCTCTTGCCCCCAGCAATCTGGATCCTCATTTTACCAGCCTCGGAAGGATGGAAGGTTGAGTCAACCTTGAGCCTGGTGAGATTCGAACTGCCAAATTGAAGGCAGCCGGCAGTCAGCAGAAGTGCTGTGTTCTAACCACTCCGCCACCACGGGGCAGTAATTAAAATAAAACATAAAGCAGAGGCACCACCAACGGATCTATTCTCTTAAAGCAGTGTTTTGCAACTTCAGCAGCTTTAAGATGTGTGGACTTCAACTGGCTTAGGGCCCGGGGACTTACGGGACTTACGGGACCGCCTGCTGTTACCACATGCCTCCCACCGACCCGTACGCTCTCACAGAGAGGGACTTCTCAGGGTGCCGTCCGCCAAACAATGTCGGCTGGCGGCCCCCAGGGGAAGGGCCTTCTCTGTGGGGGCTCCCACACTCTGGAACGAGCTTCCCCCAGGCTTACGCCAAATACCTGACCTTCGGACTTTCCGCCGCGAACTGAAGACACACCTTTTTATTCGCGCGGGGCTGGCTTGAATTGAATTTTAAATGGTAAATTTTTATTAATTTTAAATGGGGTTTTTAGTGTAAGGTAATTTTTTTAATTCTCAGGCTAATTTAATAAGTTTTTTAAATTGCATTTTAATTGTATTTTGTATTGCTTGTTTTATTTTGCCTGTACACCGCCCTGAGTCCTTCGGGAGAAGGGCGGTATAAAAATCAAATAAATAAATAAAATAAAAAAAACTCCCAGAATTCCCCAGCCAGCCATACAGGGAGTTCTGGGGTTTGAAGTCCACATATCTTAAAGTTAATGAAATCAAGAAACACTGCCTCAAAACGTAATCAAAAATTCAGAAGTGGAGCACCAAGTCACAAGTAATAAATTAACCACACACATATAACACAGTCCACATTTTCTTTCTTAGTATCCCAAATTGGATCAGGACTTTGGTTCAAATTGATCATTCTGTGTCCTTTGACTTTTTTTCAAGATTTCGGATGGGAAACTGAGAAGCCAGACCCGATCCAACGGCAGAAAACAGTAGGCACGAAGTATGTCAACCCTACATCTTTTACATCTTTATATTCCTGAAATCAAATATATTTCATGGTTATGGAAATCAATACTATATTGACCACAGATAGTCCTTGAATTACAACCATTCGTTTAATGACCATTCAAAGTTACAACGGAGATGAAAAAAGTGACTTATGACTGTTTTTCATACTTACAACCATTTCAGATGCTTGGCAACTGGTATATATTTATGATGGCTGCAGTGTCCTGGGATCACCTGATCCCCTTTTGTGAACTTCTGGCTATCATAGTTCAAGGGGGAAGCCAGATTCACATAACAACAAATTTAACAGCTGCAGAAATTCACTTAACAACTACGGCAAGAAAGATTGCAAAATGGGGCAAAACTCCCTTAACAGCTGTCTTGCATAGCAACATAAATTTTGGGCTCAATTGTGGTCGTAGGTCAAGGACTACCCATATCCTCTATGTAATGTTTTAATCTTCATCATTCACGGTAATGATTAAACCTTTTCTCCGAAGCCCAACAGTGCTTGCTAGTCGGTCTACTTTGTCAAGGCAACAACACACATCAAAGCCGACAATGCCTCATGCAGGAAGCACCTTGAATAACGGGAGGTGGCTGACAACGTTCTCCGAAATGAATGTCGATGCACAGTTGAGGCCATCATTTCTGAGCTCTTGGAACTGCATCCTTTTATGTCCAATCTGCCTGTGTGTGGCGCTTCGTATTGCTTAGAATTCTCAGATCAGGCCTTTTGCCAGAAATGACAGGGAGAAAAAATTCTTGCAAAGTGGGTAGGAGGGACAGCTGTCAGTCTGGACAGAGAGCATTTGAACCACAATACAGACATCACCACCTAACAATTCTATCCTGCTTGCCCCTTTGATTATATTCTCGTGCCAGGTTTGTTCACTGTGCTATCACTACCCCCACCCCCTTGGCAGCCCTTGCCCATCTTAATAAAGACAATATATTTGGGGATTCAGCAAAAGGAGTATCCAAAGAATCCCGGGAGCCTTTTCACAAACCATAATACATGTAGTCCTCAACTTACAGCCACAACTGAGCCCAACATTTCGGTTGCTAAGTGAAACATTTGTTAAGTGAGCTGTGCCCCATTTTATGACTTTCCTCGCCGCATTTGTTAAGTGAATCACTGTAGCTCCTAAATTAGTAACATGGTTGTTAAGTGCATCTGGCTCAGAGGTGGGTTTCAGCGGGTTCTGACCAGTTCTGGAGAACTGGTAGAGGAAATTTTGAGTAGTTTGAAGAACCAGTAGTAAAAATTCTGACTGGGCCCACCCCCATCTATTCTCTGCCTCCTGAGTCCAGCTGATCGGGAGGAAATAGGGATTTTGCAGTAACCTTCCCCTGGATTGGGGTGGGAATGGAGATTTTACAGTAACCTTCCCCTGCAGTGGGGTGGGAATGGAGATTTTAGAGTATTCTTCCCCTGCCAGGCCCACCAAGCCATGCCACTCCCACCCAAGCCACACCCACAGAACCGGTAGTAAAAAAATTTGAAACCCACCACTGATCTGGCTTCCCTATTGACTTGCTTGTCAGAAGGCTGCAAAAGGGGATCGCATGACCCTGGGACAATGCAACTATTGTAAATATGAGCCAGTTGCCAGGTGTCTGAATTTTGATCATGTGATCGGGGGAGGCTGCAACAGCCATAAGTTTGAAAAATGGTCATGAGTCGCTTTTTTCAGGGCCATTGTAACTTTGAACAGTCACTAAAATGGACTGTTGTAAGTCGAGGACTACCTGGATCTATATTGAGCAGCTTTGGCAATAATTAAGGAAGCTGTTGTGTGTGCATCAAAACATTGTGTTTTATTACTCCAATTGTCTTAATAGTGAGATGTCTTCCTGGCATTTACAGAATTCAGAATAACAGAGTTGGAAGGGATCTCGGAGGTCTTCTAGTCTAACCTGCTCAAGCAGGAGACCCTATAACACCCTGTCCAGTGCAACGATTAATCAGTGGAACGACTTGCCTCCAGAAGTTATGGGTGCTCCATCACTGGAGGTTTTTAAGCAGAAATTGGACAACCATTTATCTAAAATGATACAGGGTTTCCTGCTTGAGTAGGGGGTTGGACTAGAAGACTTCCTATAACTCTTATTTTTTCCCCTTTGACGAAGTCTCATTCGTCATCTTCAGGCTGGTGTTATCAGCTTCGTGCTTCTGGGAGCAATGTGTGATCACAGCTGTTTCTTCCTTTTAACTGCTAGTGGGGGTTTGAACTGATTGGTTGGGAGCTTGACTGTGTTCTGATTGGGTGGAGGTGTGTTCTGATTGGTTGGGGGTTTGGCTGTGCTCTGATTGGATGGTGGGGTTGGCTGTGCTCTGATTGGATGGGGGGTGTTCTGTTTGTGGGGGGCTTGGTTGTGCTGAGGTTAGCCTGAGTTGCAGGGGACTAACCTGAGCACAATCAAGCCCCCACCCAAACAGAACACACCCCCATATATAAAAGACACCACAGACAGAATCAGCAAGATCCTCCACAAACACAACATCAAGACAGCATTCTGCACAAACCGAAAAATATCCACCATCCTAAGAAACCCCAGAGACAATATTGAGTTAGAAAATCAAGGAGTATATGAAATCCCATTCACCGCCTGCCCCACCACATACATTGGACAAACCAACAGAAGAATAAGTGCACGCATTGAAGAAAACAAGAACTCAGTCAAAAAAGAGGAACCAACTTCTTCCCTGGTCCAACACCTTAAAGCCACAGGACACGATATTGACTTTAAAAAGACCAGAACTATCACCAAAACTGAACACTTGAACAACAGAATAATCAGAGAAGCCATCGAGATAGAAAAACGCCCACACAGCATGAACAAACAAGATGATACCTCCCGCCTACCAGACATTTGGAAATCCATCCTTATTGACAAATGAGTCCCTAACACGAGGAATGACACCAGACCCACACTCAGGAGGTCCACACAGGATGTCACCACCACACATCCACCCAGAAAGCAGACCCAAACCCACACTGATCATGAAGCACGACCAAGGACTAGAAGCCAGACCGCAGCTGCAACATTAGCCATTTCAAACCCCTCCAATCCATACATGCAGCAGACTGACACCCACTATGAAGATGTAGCACGACCACGAACACGAAGCCAAACAACAGCAATGCAGCTCACCAGCTCAAATCCCCCTGCAACTCAGACTAATCTGAGCACAACCAAGCCCCCACCCAAACAGGACACACCCCCAGCGAATCAGAGCACAAAAAAACCCCCCATCCAATCAGAGCACAGCCAAGCTCCCACCCAATCAGTTCAAACCCCCACTAGCAGTTAAAAAGGAAGAAACAGCTGCAATCACACATTGCTCCCAGAAGCACAAAGCTGAAGCCTGAAGATGACGAATGAGACTTCGTTGAAATGTCGCCAAGACACTTCCAATTTTACGCGGGAGAAAACCCGAATAACCAAAGACCTACATACAAACACCCGCGAAAACTTCAGAATATATATATATATATATATATATATAGGTCTTTGGTTATTCGGGTTTTCTCCCGCGTAAAATTGGAAGTGTCTTGGCGACGTTTCGATGAAGTCTCATTCGTCATCTTCAGGCTGGTGTTATCAGCTTTGTGCTTCTAGGAGCAATGTGTGATCGCAGCTGTTTCTTCCTTTTAACTGCTAGTGGGGTTTGAACTGATTGGGGTGGGAGCTTGGCTGTGCTCTGATTGGCTGGGGTTTTCTGTGCTCTGATTGGCTGGGGTGTGTCCTGTGTTGGTGGGGGCTTGGTTGTGCTCAGTCTAATCTGTGCTGCAGGGGATTTGAGCTGGTGAGCTGCACTGCTGCTGTTTGGCTTCGTGTTCGTGGTCTGCTACATCTTCGTAGTGGGTGTCAGTCTGCTGCATGTATGGATTGAGGGTTTGAAGTGGCTAATGTTGCAGCTGCGGTCTGGCTTCTGGTCCTTGGTCGCTTCCTGATCAGTGTGGGTTTGGGTGCTTCTGGGTGGATGTGTGGTGGTGACATCCTGTGTGGACCTCGTGAGTGTGGGTCTGGTGTCATTCCTCGTGTTAGGGACACGTTTGTCAATAAGGGCAGGTTTCCAAATGGCTGGTAGGCGGGAGGTATCATCTCGTTTGTTCATGCTGTGTGGGCGTTTTTCTATCTCGATGGCTTCTCTGATTATTCTGTTGTTAAAGTGTTCAGTTTTGGCGATAGTTCTGGTCTTTTTAAAGTCAATATCGTGTCCTGTGACTCCAAACCCACACTGATCAGGAAGCACGACCAAGGACCAGAAGCCAGACCGCAGCTGCAACATTAGCCACTTCAAACCCCTCCAATCCATACATGCAGCAGACTGACACCCACTACGAAGATGTAGCACGACCACGAACACGAAGCCAAACAGCAGCAGTGCAGCTCACCAGCTCAAATCCCCCTGCAGCACAGATTAGACTGAGCACAACCAAGCCCCCACCAACACAGGACACACCCCCAGCCAATCAGAGCACAGAAAACCCCAGCCAATCAGAGCACAGCCAAGCTCCCACCCAATCAGTTCAAACCCCACTAGCAGTTAAAAGGAAGAAATAGCTGCGATCACACATTGCTCCCAGAAGCACGAAGCTGAAGCCTGAAGATGACGAATGAGACTTAGTCGTCGCCAAGACACTTCCAATTTTACGCGGGAGAAAACCCGAATAACCAAAGACCTACATACAAACACCCGCGAAAACTTCAGAATATATATATATATTCTGAGAAATATATATATATATTCGGGAGAAAACCCGAACAACCAAAGACCTATATATATATATATATATATATATATATATATATATATATATATATTTGCCTTAAGCATGAGCACCTAAATCCTATTACTGTATTTGAGCGTTTCTTGTGAAGCCCTCAACATTTTAAAATGGAAGTCCTGTGGGCATGGGATATAACAGAATGAGAGAGAAGCAGAGAAAGAGGCTTACAATACCAGCTGCTGTGTATATTTTAAGTACCTGTAGATAGATGGGTGGGCAGATGAACGGCTAGGTAGTTACCCTGTTTCCCCCCCAAAATAAGACATCCCCTGATAATAAGCTCAATAGGTCTTTTGAGTGCATGGCAATAAGGCAGGGGTTAAATCCAACAGATTCTGACAGGTTCTGGAGAACTAGTATTTTTAGCATTTTGGAGACCCGGTAGAGGAAATTTTGAGTAAAAATACCACTTCTGGCTGGTCTCAGAGTGGGGTGGGAATGGAGATTTTGCAATATTCTTCCCCTGCCACGCCCACCAAGCCACACCCACAGAACCAGTAGTGAAAAAATTTGGATTTCACCACTGCAATAAGGCCAAGCGCTAATTTCAAGGTTCAAAAAAATATAAGACAATCTTATTTTTGGGGAAACACAGTAGAAAACCCAATAGATAATAAAGTCTTATTTTTTTTTTTTTTTTTTTTTTTTTTTTTTTTATTGAAAGAGTTTTAAAAAAAACAAAAACATTTTCCCCCTTTTTTCCCCCTCCCTCCCACCCAAAAAAAAAAAAAAACAAAACATCCCCTCCTCCCCACCCCGGCTTCCCGGGTCAATCACAAGGTAAAGTCCAATCCAAATAACCACATCCAAAGCTTTTAGTCTCCCAACCCCTCCCATTACATAAAATAACTTTCTAATTATTCAAAGGCAATCTGATATTTCTTAATCTGATATCTGTTTTGTAGATAATCAATCCATTTTTCCATTCAATTAAATATCTTTCCTGCGTATTGTCTTTTAAAAGCTGAGATTTTAGCCATCTCAGCCAAGTTAATAACTTTCAATATCCATTCTTCTATTGTAGGTATCTCTTCTTTCTTCCAGTATTGTCCAATCAACAGTCTTGCTGCTGTTATTAAGTTCAAAATCAGTTTAGTCTCAATCCCTGTACAATCCATTATAATTCCCAAAAGGAAAAATTGTGGCAGGAACTTTATCTTCTTCTTCAGTACATTTTGAATAATCCACCAAATTCTTATCCAAAAGACCTTAATTTTCTTGCAAGTCCACCAAATATGAAAATATGTAGCATCATCACAATCACACCTCCAACATTTCGCTTGGATATTAGGATACATACATGATAATTTTTTGGGATCTAAATGCCATCTATAAAACATCTTATAAAAATTTTCCTTAAATTCTGTGCTTGTGTAAACTTAACATTTCTAACCCAAATTTTCTCCCATGTTTCCAACATTATTGGTTCCTGAATATTCTGTGCCCATTTTATCATACAATCCTTTACCAAATCCTTTTCCGAATCTATTTCAAGCAACACATTATACAATCTCTTTATATGCTCCTGGGTCTGATTTCTAATTTGCTTTATTAAATTTTCCTCCTTTGCATTATACCAATTTTTTGATCTTCTTTCCATCTAGCACTTATTTGCCCATATTGAAACCAAGTATAATTCCTCCCTTCTTCATTTAATACCTGTAATGATTTTAATTGCAATCTACCTCCTTCAGCATACAAAAGTTCTTTATATGTAATCATTTCCTGTTTCTGTTCTATATTTATATTCTCTATTGCATGTCTAGGGCTCGCCCATATAGGAATCTTATAATCTAATTTATAGGAATATTTATTCCAGACCCGCAAAAGAGCACTTCTCAACACATGATTCTTAAAAGCCCTATCCACTTTTTTTTCCATAAAATAAGTACGCATGCCATCCATATAACAAGTCATAACCTTCTATATTCAAAATTCTTTCCTCTGTTAAGTTAAACCAGTCACTTATTACTGAGAGGGTTACTGCTTCATAATATAGTTTAAAATTAGGCATTCTTAAACCACCTCTTTCCCGTGAATCCTGTATTATTTTCATTTTAACCCTCGCCTTTTTACCCTGCCATATAAATTTATTAATCCCACTCTGCCAATCTTCCAAATTTTTATCCTTTTTAATTATAGGTATCATCTGGAACAGAAACAAAAATCTAGGTAACACATTCATTTTAATAGCAATCCTTCCCAATAGGGATAACTGCAATTTCTTCCAGCCATTCATATCATTCTGAACTTTTGCCATAGCAAGTCATAATTATTCTTATAAAGTTTCTTGTTCGATGAGCTAATATAGACCCTAAATATTTAACCTTTTTACTACCTCAAATCCTGTCATTTCCTCTAGTTTTTGTTTCTGTTGTATAGACATATTTTTAATTATCACTTTTGTTTTTTCTGATTTATTTTAAATCCTGATACCTTTCCATATTTATCAATTACTTCCAACAAAAATCTACTTGAATTTATAGGATTCATTAACGTAACCACTACATCATCTGCAAAAGCTCTAACTTTGTACTCATATTGTCTAATCTTAATTCCCTCTATTTTCATTAATTCTCGTATTTTATCTAATAATGGTTCCAGAGTCAAAACAAACAATAATGGTGATAAGGGACATCCCTGTCTTGTTCCTTTCGCAATCTTAATAACTTCTGTCAAACTACCATTTACTATAATCTGTGCTGTTTGCTCTCCATAAATCGCTTTAATTATTCTAATAAAACAGTCTCCAAATTGCATTTTCTCTATTAATTTAAATAAAAAATCCCAATGCAATCGATCAAAGGCTTTCTCTGCATCCAAAAAAATAAGTGCCGCTGAAGTATTCTTCTTTTCCAAATATTCCAATATATTAATAATCTGTCTAACATTATTCCTCATCTGCCTCCCTTTTATAAAACCAGATTGATCAGTATGAATTCTTTGTTGTAAAACTAACATTAATCTATTTGCTATTATTTTTACAAAAATCTTATAATCATTATTTAAAAGTGAAATCGGCCTATAGTTACCAGGTTTAGAGCAGTCTTGCTCCTCTTTGGTATCAGTGAAATAAAAGATGTTTTCCATGACGGGGTATTCCACTCCTAATTGTATCTGATTAAATAATTCTTTAAGTGGGCCTAATATTTCATCCTGTGTTTTTTATAATAAGTTGCTGTAAGACCATCTGTACCAGGGTTTTCCCATTTTAATTGTTTAATTGCCTCCACTATTTCTCCAGTAGCTATCGGCCGGTTCAGCTCCTCCTCTGTTCTAATGTTAGAATATTCACCTTATAATCTTTCAAATAATCATAAATGTCCCTATCCAATATTTTGTCTTTTTGCATATAGTGCAGTATAAAATTCTGAGAATGCCTTTTAATTTTATCCTGTTGATATGTCTCTTTACCTTTATATTCTATTTTTGTATGACACGTGCTTTCTGTTTCTTCCTTAAATTATATGCCAACCATCTCCCAGGTTTATTTGCATTACAAAAGTATTATGTTTAGCATATTGTATATTCGTTGCCACCTGGTCTGCCATTAACATATTAAATTGACTCTGTAATATTTTATAGCCTCTTTAAGTTTATGATCTTGTGGGTTTTGAATTAATAACTGTTGCTTCCTTTGAATTTCTTCTTCCAAATATCTCGCTGCCTTTGTTTATTATTCCTTTGCCTGTTGTCCAAATAAATCAATATCCCTCTAATAAACGCTTTGCTCGCTTCCCACACAGTTCCTATAGGTGTCCCTTTGTACATATTAAAATCAAAAAATTCTTTTAACTGTTTCTTACAATAAGTTACATTATCCTCATATCTAAACAGATTTTCATTCAACCTCCATGTTCTACCACCTTTTTTCCCTTGTAATAATTCCATCCATACTGGGCTATGGTCAGTTAAACACCTCGAAATATCTTCGTTTTCTTCACCCTAGAAAGCAAGTCATTAGAAATTAAAATAAATCAATGCGTGAAAAAGATTGATGCCTATCAGAAAAAAAAGTAAAATCTCTCTCATCTGGATTCCGTAACCTCCATATATCTCTAAACTCAAAGTCTTCCATCATTTCAAAAAAAGATTTTGGTAATTTTGCATGTATAGGTATCTTCTTGGAGGAAGTTCTCTTATCCTTCTTGTATCAATTACTCCATTCCAGTCTCCTAATAAAATAAACGAACTATAATCCCAGAGGTCAACCTCTCATGTAACATTTTGTAAAACTTTTCTTGTTGCTGATTAGGTGCGTAAATACCTATCAACAAAGTCTTTTTTGCATCTATCACCAGTTCAATAGCAATAAATCTTCCTTGAATATCTGCCTCAATTAGCTTAGCTGGTATATCCTTCCTGATATATACAACAATTCCATGCTTCTTTTCCAAAGCTGATGCAACAAAATGGTTACCCAATTTTGAATTAATTAAATATTTTTGGTCTGATAATTTTATATGTGTCTCTTGCAAACAAATCACATCATTTTAATTGTTTCAAGTAGTGAAATATTTTCCTTCTTTTCTGAGCTGAATTCAAGCCATTAACATTCCATGACAAGATTCTATTTGCCATTACTGGCCTCCTGAAGCTTTGAAGCAGACAACGGAAGCTCCTCCTCCGGTATCTTCCGTCTAGCTCCTCCCACAGCTTCCATAATGGGATCCTGACTTTTACTTTGAGACTGTTGCTCTTCTTTACGCTTAAGGGCTCCTCTTGTCACCCTTTGCTCTTGTGGTTCCTCTAATACTGGCAGCAATAAAGGCTCTTGGGTCACCACGCCTTCTTGAGTCTCTTGAAGTTTTCTATCACTTCTATTTCGACTTTCAATAGTGTAGAAAGAAAATCCTTTGCCTTTAAAACAGTGTCAATTCTATATCTCCTTCCTTGATAGAATAGTGTCAGTCCAACTGGCACCTCCCATCTGAATTGAATCTCATGTTTTTTAAGTTCTTGTGTAATATAAGAAAATTCCTTCCTGTCTCTTAACATCTTTGAAGGAATCTCTTTCAACACCTTCAACTTCTGTTCTCCAATTTTTAAAGTTGTCTGATATGAAACTTGCAGAATTTGATTTCTCATAGTCCTTTTCACAAAATAAACCACAATGTCCCGAGGAAGCTTTCTCTGTCTTGCAATCCAAGAATTAACTCTATATATTTTATCAATTTGGTAAGCTACCTCTTGGGGTCCTTCAATAAATTCAGCCAATGCTTCTGATATAATTTTTCTTAAGTCTTCTCACGCTCTTCTTGCATACCACGAATTCTAAGAGCTCCTTCCATAAGTTTATATTGTAATATCACAACCTGATCTTCATTTTGATCCACTTTTTCTGAACACCTTTCATTTCATCTTCTAAATGCTTATTTGACTGAGAGATCTGTTGCATTTCCACTTCCAATCCTTCAATTTTTTACTCAGTCCTTGAACTGCCATAAGAATATCTTCTCTTATTTTTGCATTAAAATTCTCCATCATCTCTTTTGCCTATCTTCAGAAAGTTTTAATTGTTCTTTCAATATTTCCTCAAGACTTGGTTCAGATCCCTTCTTCCAGAAGGCTTTAAAGGTTTAGCTGCCATTCTGTCTTCAAAAGAATCAGGAATTCAAACTTAATAACTCTCCTTCCCTCCTTTCAGTATAAAAACTCCGTTTGTAACAATCCACAAGTAACGCTGCTTCATCGTACTAAAAATTTTACTTTCACTTTTAGACGCCATTTTAAAAGTCAATTAATCAAAGACAAAGAAAGGTTTCAAATTTCAAAAAGGGAGTCGGTACTTGCCGTGCTGATTCTACATCAAAGTTCGAACGCTTGTGAAATTCCCGTCTGCTTGGAATATCAATCAATTTAATAAGTTCTCTAGAGCAGAAGCAACATTCCTCTCCTTTTCCCTGATAAAAACAGGGGCGTGCTGAAGTTGGAAGGAGTGGAATTCGGTGGGGTCATAAATCCAGGAAAATTCGCTCTTAAGAGCAAACCCCCTGTCAGACCTGCCACTCTTCCACAATTCTGATAATCTCTTTCACCCAGAGATTATGCTAAGCTCAGTGAACAGTGATTTATTTTCTGTTTCACTGACTTTTACAATCTTCTAACACGGAGTGCTCTGTTTGAGCACCCAGCAGGAGGGTGACGTCACTGGAGCCTCCAATAAAGTCTTATTTTATTTCAGGCAGGAGGAAAGTACTAATGTTTGGAAAAGAAATGACTTCCCAGCTTTCGGCCCCCGAACAGAGAACAAAAGTCTTTCAGAACTGGGTGGCCATCCCAGTCATTGGATGAAGCCAGAAGCCCCGTACCAGAAATCAGCCGGCCTGCCACAGGCATCGCAGAGAAGCAGAAGAGAAGAGGCAGAAGATTGGGATCCGGCTCTTTCCCAGTGGCCTGCAGTTCCAACAGCCAGGCTGAGAAATCTGCAGACTCAGGAGCCCTCCTACACATTTAAACACAGCCCTGGCCCACAAAACACCCACCAGGAAAAAACTGACCATTTGCAAGGCAACAAAACGATTCAGGTAAAAAAGATTCAGGCGTGTATATATTTTTATTAAGGATGTTTGTGAATCCTACTTAGTTTCCAAACTGAGATAAAAGTGGCTTGAAGCACTTGGTGACTTATATAGATTGTCCTCGACTTACAACAGTTCATTCAGTGACTCTTCAAAGTTACAATGGCACGGAAAAAAGTGACTCAGGACCATTTTTTCACACTTACGCCTTTTACACCCTCCCCATAATCATGTGATCAAAATTTAGACGCTTGGCAACCGGTTCATACTTATGACGGTTGCAGCATCCTGGCCAGGAGTCATGTAAATCCCTCTCTGACTGGCAAAGTCAACGGGGCAGCCAGATTCACTTAACGACCGTGTGGCTAACTTAATGACTGCAGTCATTCACTTAACGACGATGGCAAGAAAAATTGTAGAAGGGGGCACTTATGATATGTCTCACTTAACAACAGAAATCTTGGGCTCGATTGTGGTCGTAAGTCGAGGACTAACTGTAAATAGCAACGTTCTCACTTAAACTCCAAACACGATGCAGTAATCTTTGGCTTATCTGTCTTCTTTTTTTGGCCCTGTATCAAAGAAAAAGCCGGCGGGCCAATCTAAAGCGAAGGAAAAAGAGAATTCTCTCCGAATTTTATCTGCTGTCATCGAAAGCATGAAGCACTGGAGTCAATATTCTGACAAAACTCCACTGTTATTTGAGGTACTGGGTGAGTATAGTAAGATTGTCGGGGCAGTTTTCCACACAAGAATATTGGTCTTATCATCCCAAAGGAGCCAATTACTTTTAAAATATGTCAGCCAAACTCTTTTTTGAGAAAATTCTGTTCCCAATTGTGGTCGTAAGTCAAGGGCCACCCGTACTCTCAACTGCTTGCTTACTGAAATAGCAGCACGCCTTGCATATTCCCCTGTCAGTCGACATTTGTTTGCAGTCAGAAGACATGACAAAAATTCTTTAATTTCACAGCCTATAGACAGGTTTAGCCATAGTTGGGCGCAACTTGGGCATTCTCCTGGATGGACGGCTGTCCTTTGAAGACCATTTGACGGCCATCTCCAGGAGAGCTTTTTACCAGGTGCGCCTGGTTCGCCAGTTGCGCCCCTTTCTAGACCGGGATGCCCTATGCACGGTCACTCATGCTCTCGTGACATCTCGTCTGGATTACTGCAATGCTCTCTACATGGGGCTCCCCTTGAAGAGCACCCGGAGGCTCCAGTTGGTCCAGAATGCGGCTGCGCGGGTGATAGAGGGAGCCCCTCGTGGCTCCCATGTGACACCTCTCCTGTGCAGACTGCACTGGCTACCTGTGGCCTTCCGGGTGCGCTTCAAGGTTTTGGTAACTATCTTCAAAGCGCTCAATGGCATAGGGCCGGGTTACTTACGGGACCATCTGCTGCTACCGAATACCTCTCACCGACCCATGCGCTCTCACAGAGAGGGACTTCTCAGGGTGCCGTCGGCCAGGCAGTGCCGGCTGGCGACACCCAGGGGAAGGGCCTTTTCTGTGGGGGCGCCCACCCTTTGGAACGAACTTCCCCCAGGACTTTGCCAACTTCCTGACCTTCGAACCTTTCGCCGCGAGCTTAAGACACATCTATTTATTTGCGCAGGACTGGACTAGAATTTTAAATTTTGAATTTGGTTTTAATGGGTTTTTTTACTTTTATGGTTATTTTTAAATATTCGGCCTTACTTAATAAGTTTTTTAATTGATGTTTTATTCTGTATTTATATTTTATCAGGCTGTAAACCGCCCTGAGTCCCTTGGGAGATAGGGCGGTATAAAAATGCGAATAAATAAATAAATAAATAAATAGTTTCAGTTGGGGAAATGTGAGCATCCTAGACCAGGTCAGGTCCCAAAATGCCAGGGAATTTCTAGAAGCCTGGCACTTGGACAAATCAGCCATCAAAAGACACATGGACATTAAGAACATCTGTAGACTATGCAAAAGAGACCCTCAACCAGCCCAAAGGAGAAAAACAGCAGCTCTCCACCAGCCCTCAGCACCCAGATCAGCCTAGATTAACTCCAAGGTCAACTTCAGACCAACAATCACATAATAAAGAACACCCCCAATCAACCGAGCTGCCAAAGAAGCCGTCAGTAAACAGCCCAACCAAAGAATCCCTAAGACCCCACACACACACACACACACACACACACAGACAGGCAAGACACTGGAATATAAACTGACAGCAAATAGCACTCCTTACTAGCACTGATGACGTTACCTAGTTAGGGTCATGAAACGTCTGCAAGAAAACAAGCAAGCTCAGAGAGCACCAAGGACCCCACATCTGTTTATCTCTTCTGATCCACAAAATAGGAGGCAGTCAGCTGAACTAAAGCTGAGAAGCTCCTTGTACAGGGTTCAGTCAACATGTTGCCATGGACAGGTCCTCACCTGTGCTAAATCTCACCTGTGGCTGTAAGTCCTTGACTTACGACCACAGTTGAGCCCACACCTAAAGCTGGACTTATATCCTGGCTAACATTACTAGATCACCACGTCTCTTTTTACAAAACCCACAGAACAGTGTTTGTCTTCTCTCTGAAAAGCTTTCAGACCAATAATTAGGCTGCATTCTTTAGGTGTTCTGGACTCTGCTGTTACCCCTGGACAATTTGGGTCAAAAACATTCCTCTTGAGAGATGGAAAAGAAACTGTGACATGCGTATTTTATGAGATCGTAAGTATATACAAATATTTGTATAATCTTTAATCAAAGATACACTTTGGTATGCTGAATCCATGACAACCTACACCCGGGATGGCGATCCTATGGCACACGTGCCAGAGGTGGCACATAGCACCCTCTCGGTGGGCATGTAAGTTGTCACCCCAGTTCAGCTCCACTGCACCTGGGCTTACATGTCACACTGGCCAGCTGGTCTTTGGGTCTCTGTCATGTATGCTTGTGGGGGGGTGGGGTGCTTGTGGGGGGGGGCGTGTGCAGGGGCCCACATGCACATGTCGCAGGTGTGGGTGGGTGGGCGCATGCACGTGGGTGGGGAGCATGTGCATGTTGCATTTTGGGGCTTCGGGCGCGCACATGTGCTTTGAGCACTTGGTCTGGAAAAGGTTAGCCATCACTAACGTACGCTATATAAGCCAATACATAAATACAGGTAGTCCTCAACTTATAGCCTTTCATTTAGCGACTGTTCAAAGTTACAGCAGCACTGAAAAAGTGACTTCTGACCGTTTTTCACACTTATGACCGTTACAGCATCCCCGTGGTCATGTGATCAAAATTCAGAGGCTTGGCAACTGACTCATATTTATGACGGCTCACAGCATCCCGGGGTCATGTTTTTGCGACCCTTTTGCGACCTTCTGACAAGCAAAGTCAACGGGGAAGCCAGATTCATTTAACAACTGTGTTTCTAACAACTACAGTTTGTTAGAAGTTGCTACAGACTTAACAACTGTGGCAAGAAAGGTCGTAAAATGGTGCAAAACGCACTTAACAATCATCTCGCTTAGCAACAGAAATTTTGGACTCAATTGTGGTCGTAAGTCAAGGACTACCTTTATAAGCCATGCATCCTGGTTCTGGCAGGTTCCTTTTGTCTAAGTCATCCTTCGTAAAGAATCGATTATTTCCATAGACCCTAATCTTAGAAGGTCCTGAATAATACCTTTTGTTTTTGCAATTTGTCAATTTTATCATTGCGATAAAAATCTCCTCCACAAATCTTCGAAAAGGTATATATGAAGAGTGATTAAAATACATTATAAATTGATAAGAAATGTTTGGTGGTGCTATTTCTACATGAAAGGAGTAAAGGGGGGGGGGGAACCGGAAATAACTTTTTAATTCTTCTCTGAACAAAAGGATCGTGAGCTACCCAGATTAATCAGAGGTCGCGTCCACCGATGCATGGGGAATTACGATGCCAAACACAAGGTGTTCAAGTGT
Source organism: Ahaetulla prasina (assembly GCF_028640845.1). Lineage (NCBI taxonomy): Eukaryota > Metazoa > Chordata > Lepidosauria > Squamata > Colubridae > Ahaetulla > Ahaetulla prasina. The sequence goes on from NC_080539.1 coordinate 4,643,324, forward strand.
GTTTCCGTGAGGCCAGCAACAGCTGCTGAACAGCAAACTTTCCAGGGTTTTGTTAAGGCCGCTGATGTGGAGATGTGCCGATTTGTGAAAACAAGCAACGAAATTTAAACATCTTTGACGCTGCTCAGGAATCTTTGAAGAAACATGTCACTTTTTTTTTTCTGTGCGTGTGTCTCTTCCGCTGGATGTTGTAACACAAAAAGGGAAGTTGTGCTAGAAACCCCGTTTATTTGTCATTGCTCGCGTAAAAGCACTGTCAGCATCAATCGCAAATGATATATTAAAAAAAACTGCAGTTCGTTTTTAATATTTTAATATGGGTTACTTGTTTTTTCCCCCTGCCAATTTAATAAATGTAAATTACCATACTCAATTGGTAGAAATCTCCTTACAAGGCCCCAGGGAAGAGCAGGCCATCTGCAGAAATATGTTCCAAAACTGGACAGAGACCAGTGATTACCTCCATGTCTCCAAGCCAAGTAAACAATGCAGAACAGAATGCTGACATTCATACCTGGTTATTTTCCTTTTGATATTCCATCCAGATTTTGCTTTAACCCAACAGAAAAAAAACGTCATTCTGTGAGCTCTGCTCATACAGGTAGTCCTTGACCTGCAACGAGAATTGAGCCCTCAATTTAAGTTGCAAAGTGAGACATTTCTTAAGTGAGTTTTGCTCAATTTTACCTTTCTTACTACAGATAAGTGAATCACTGTGGTTGTTAAGTGAGTAACACGGTTGTTAAATGAATCTGGATTCCCCATTGATTTTGCTTGTTCGCAAAACCTGATCACGTGACCCCCAGGACATCGCAACCGTCATAAATAAGAACCAGTTGCCAAGCATCCGAATTTTGATCACATGTCCATGGGGATAATGGAACGGTCGTGTGCAAAACGGCCATAAGGCACTTTGGCACTGTAACTTTGAACGGTCATTAAATGAACTGTTGTAAGTCGAGGACTAACTCTATTTGGGCATCCCTGGGCTGTTTAGGGGTCCTATCCAACCTCTCCAGATGTTGAAAGGTTCATTCAATTTTGGGGTTCCATTCACACTAGAAATGAATGGAATTATGATTTCTAAGAATATAACAACTTCATTCTTTTTCGCTATGGGACAACTGTAAACCAATGCTGAATAAATACACAGATTATTGACCGTTCTGTCAACTACTAGCAAATGCATACAGTTAGTCCTCGATTTATGACTGTAATTGAGTCCACAATTACACAGATATAAATCGTGCCAGTCGTTAAGCAGATTGCCACCTGCCTGATTTTATGACCATTTTTTGGTGTGGTCCTTAAGCAAATCCATTTTCTTCAAAGGGAGTTTTTGTCAGGAACTGGAAGTAAATGGGGGAAGTTGGCAAAACACAACAAACCGTGTGGTCGCGACTGCGGGACGCTGCAAATGGTTGTATAGGTGAACCAGTTGCCAAACACCCAAAACGCAACAAGTGACTGCATGTGTATGTGTCTTGCCATTGGAATTCCAGAACCGGATCATAAGTACAGGTAGTCCTTGACTTACAACAGTCCATTCAGTGACTGTTCACAGTTACATGGCATTGAAAAAAAGTGACTTATGACCATTTTTCACACTTAACGACCATTGCAGCATCCCCAGAGTCACGTGATCAAAGTTAAGCCACTTGGCAACTGACTCATATTTATGACGGTTGCAGTGTCCTGGGGTCATGTGATCCACTTTTGTGACCTTCTGACAAGCCAAGTCAATGGGCAAGCCAGATTCACACAACAACCGTGTTGCTCACTTTACAACTGCAGTGGTTCACTTAACAACAGTGGATAGAAAGCTTGTAAAACTTGGCACAACTCATTTAACAACTGTCTCGCTTAGTAACATAAAATTTTGGGCTCAAATTATGGTCATAATTTGAGGACTACCTGTAACTCTGGAGATGTCCATCGTACAAATGGTCACTAAGCAACCAGTCATTAAGTGAGGACTACCTGTGAAGGGAATGCAGTAAATGTCTTGTGCAAGGTTCATGTTCTTCTTTTTTTTAAGTTACAAAAAAAAAATTGCTTTTTTCCACAAATGTGAAAGGGCTTTCCATTAAATAACACAGATAGTCCTCGACTTACAACAGTTCGCTTAGTGACCATTAAAGTTACAATGGCAGTGAAAAAAATGACTTGTACGACCATTTTTCATACTTATGACCGTTGCAGCATCCCCATGGTCACGTGTTTTACATTCGGATGCCTGACAACTGCCCCATATTTATGACGGTTGCAGAGTCATGTGACCATCTTTTGTGACCTTCTGGCAAGCAAAGTCAATGGGGAAGCCAGATTCCCTGATCAACGTGTTAGTAACTTAACCACTTTGGCAAGTAAGGTTGTAAAACAGAGCAAAACTCACTTAACAAATTTCTCACTTAGCAATATAGATTCTGGGCTCAATTGTGGCCCTAAGTCAAGGACTACTACCTGTGCTAATCATATGGTGAAAGTTAAACCACTAAAATAAAGGACAAAAGTGAGGTTTTGGGGAATAAATAAATCTAAAGGACAGCTTTTCTGAACTAAAGGACTATCCTTCATAATAAAGGACATATGGTCACTGCAATTAACAGTCCAAATGAAGTTATAAAATCACATACCACATATTGCAATTTTACTACTGGAAACAGCTGGCAATTATCAAGAAAACCCAAGGGTTGTTAAGAGAGTTACTGGAATAATATATAGGTTATCACAGCAGCATTTCATACTTTCCTCCTTTGGCGTGGTCTTTTGTAAAATAAAATTGCTAGCTTGCTCTTTCCTATCACTTCTACCAAGAATTCAATTTAATATAAAGGGGCTGCCTTATTTAGATTCTGTGTGCGTGTGGCTGCTTAGTTCAAAGCGATCGTAACAAAAAGGACTCCCGCTGTTCTCTCCAATGAATTAAGCACTGCCCAAATCAATAATAATTCAATATGATTAGCCATTCTCTTTCATCTTGCAGAAATTGAATAGGAGATTTTGCTCGGATAACAGAAAAACGACAGCCAGTTTTGCTGACAATTAGTTGCTTTATTATCATACCGTCTTGGCCTATCAGAAAAGTCAGGTTTTAAGCCACGGGAAATAGCCGTTCAACAAACACAGGGGGGTGGTTAATATTTTAAAAACAGGAGGCACCGTGACAAAAATACAGAAACCACAGTCATGGAAAATACAGCTTTTTGTTACACGTAAAATTATTTACATCTTTTTTTATATTTATATATATTTATATCTTTAGACCAGGGGTCCCCAACCTTGCCAACTTTAAGCTTTGCTGGCTGGGGTATTCTGGGAGTTGAAGTCCTCCAGGCTTAGAGTTGCCAGGGATGGAGACCCCTGCTTTAGACGACTTGAACCTGAACCAGTAATTTTTGCTTTTTTTAAAAAAAAAAAAAAAGGAAAAAAATGATATTATGCACATTCGAAATGGTAAGATTTCTTAAAATTCCTCAGTATGAGCAATTTTATACGATCCAGTTTACGTGCAACTTTTACCGCAAACTTACATTTCCTTCAACCAAAGATCCGAGTTCCATCAGGATCGGATGGGCTTAGATATCAGGGAAGCATTTGTGTTAGTCACAACCCCGGGGCAGGTAGTCCTTGACCTATAACAGTTCGTTTAGGGACCATAGTTACCACAGCCCTGAAAAAAGTGACTTATGGCCATTTTTTCACACTTGGAACTGTTGTGGCTTCCTCATGGCCACACAATCGAAATCTGGATGCTTGGCAACGGATTCATCCTTATGACGGTTGGGGGATCCCAGTTTACGACCTTCGGACAAGCAAAGTAAATGGGGAAACCAGATTCACTTAACAAACATGAATAGAATAGAGTAGAATAGGAGTAGGAATAGGAATAGGAATAGGAATAGGAATAGGATAGAATTAGAATTAGAATTAGAATTAGAATTAGAATTAGAATTAGAATTGAATAGGCTAGGCTAGGCTAGGCTAGGCTAGAATAAGAATAGGAATAGGAATAGGAATAGGAATGGAATGGAATAGATTTCGGATAGGATAGGATAGGATAGGATAGGATAGGATAGGATAGGGCAGGGCAGGGCAGAATTAGAATTAAATGGAATAGATTTTGAATAGGAGAGGAGACTAAGAGTAAGAGTAAGTAAGAGTAGAGTAGAGTAGAGTTGAAGGGACCTTGGAGGTCTTCTAGTCCAGCCCCCTGCTCAAGCAGCAGACCGTAGACCATTTTAGGGAAATGACTGTCCAATCTTTAACTGAATAACTGCAATGGTTCAATTAACAACTGTCTCAAGAAAGGTCATCAAACAGGGCCAAACTCATTTAACCAAGGTCTTGTTTAAACGTTGGGCTCAACTGTGGTCGTAAGTCAAAGACTACCTGTTGTTGCACCCACGCCACTTGAGAATTACGAAAAGGGATCCATTGAGGTATGAGCAGGCGCAACTCTGCGCATGGCTTTGAACATCTGGAGACAGGAAGCCTGCTCGACAGCTGGGCTTCCTGACCCAACTGTATATATTTTTTTTTAAAACATCGAGGCTGTTTTGGTGACAATCACAAGAAAAAGGTCTGGATGCAAAGGTTACCTTTCTCCATTCTTTTAGAAAAAGAGGATTTTTACACCCAAAATACACATTTTTTGAAAAAACAAACCAACCCCACAAGTACACAACTGATTTCATGCATTTTTTTTTACAAGGGAGGGGAAAAAATGTCCATTTTTTTAATCTACCCACGCAGGAAAGACCTGCAGAATCCACTTCGAAGTGACCGTTCCTGATGTTTCGACTGGTTTTAAACAAACTGTACCTGCTTCTTTTTTCGTTGCTTAAAAAAAGGATTTTCAAAAGAACGTTAAAAAAAATACAAAATGGAAGCATCGATCTACATTTCCCGATATAAATTTCCAGAGGTGCGAGAGACGGAAGCACTTTCGACGTCAGGATTGCATCCAGAGTTCTAGAAACTGTCATAAATACGAAAAAGGGGGTCGCGGCCACAGCATCTTTATGGGAATTCTTTAAAACTTTCGGAGCGTTCCGAAGAAAACTTTCATTACACGGCACCAAAATCCACTCACCAAACTTGATTTTTTTCCGATTTCCGGAAGAAAAAGAGAATGAAAAAAAACGGACGTATCTCATGCATACGGACAAATCACTTTTCTAGTGAAACACTGAAGTGAACAATTGTAAACATTACAGAAACTGTTGTTTTTTTTTGTTTTGTTTTTAGAAACGTGACACGTAGAGAGGAATACAAAGACATTTTTAACAACACTGTACAGTTTCACTGGCTGATGAAGCTTTCGACTAAATGTTCGCTACTGATGTAATACGTGATTAGCTTTAAAAAGGCACAGGTTGGTTAAGAAAGAAAGCATTCTGCAATTAATTCCTTTATTTCACCTTTTCCGACCTTCCTCAGTTCCTCGTCATCCTCATCATTTTGCTTTTCCAATATTCCTTGCCTTCTAAAAGAGCCGTTTCCCAAAAAAATGCTCCAGTCATTTATAATTCTGGCCAACATCTGTCATTTATATCAAATTTAGAAGCTACGCTACCCTGGGCATCGAGCTTTAAAAACCCAAAAGTGCTTACATACAGGTAGACCTCAACTTGCAACGATTTGTTTAGTGACCGTCCAAAGTTAAAAACGGGGTTGGAAAAAAGCGACCGTTTGTCACCCTTAACGACCGCTGCAGAATCTCCATGGTCACGTGATCAAAATTCAGCTGCTTGGCAGCTGACTCACAGTTATGACGGTTGAGGGGTCACACTGCACGCGATCCCCCTTTCTCGACCTTCAGACAAGCCAAGTCAATGGTTAAGCCAGATTCACCAAACGGCCGTGTTACTCGCTTATCAACCGCCGTGATTCACTTAACAACTGGGGCAAGAAAGGTTGTAAAATGGGTCGAAATGCACCTAATAACTGTCCCGCTTAGCAACAAAAAATGTTGGGCTGAATTGACGTTGTAAATCGAGGACTACCTGTATTCCAGTGAATCAGGGAGGTGTCTATTTAAATCCACTTCTGAATGTTTATCTCTTTTCTCTGGGCTTAAAAAGAAAAATTGTTCCTTTTTGCCTAGGAACTGTCCCTGAATAACTCCATCAAGCTCACCTTAATTCTTCCCTACAAGTTGTGTATATTTGTGCAATTTAGCACACACTGTGAAGCTAACCAGTTTAAGGATACATGTTTGCTGCCATAAATTGAGTTAATTCAATCAAAACCAAGATTGGTGCATTTTGCAGTGATAAAGACCAAATCTTGGCTACCCCCCCCCAACCCGTACACACACACACACACGAAATGCAATCCTATTTTTACCTGAATTACATGATGCAGCAGAGGCTGAACAGACATGCTGTGTTGTGACACCAATAATTGTGCTGGCGCTGTGACCAAGCGCATCAGTACAATTCTCTAACAAAGCTTTGCCCTGGTCTCTGCATTTTAGACTGACATGCTTGTGATCTCCAAACGGCTTCTGGCAATTTCTGCATGTATTTTTAACGGCTTTAGTCCTGAAAATTGCATATGCTAAGATACATAGTCTTAATAACAGACTGGCATACTCTTCCAATATGTGGAAGGCTAAGAGCGAGTCCAGGTTTTCTTTAGTCTAAATAAATAAAAGTGAATAATTATTGCTTAAAGAAAGCCGTAAAAGATTGCATTGTTTTGTTTTTACGGGCTCCGTTTCCAGTTATTTAGCAGATAAATGAAGTTTCTTCTCTAAGGTGAAATAAAATTAAGTATATTCTGACCTTTTTTAAATTACTGCAGGTTCTAGTCCCACCAGGCCCAAGGTTGACTCAGCTTTCCATCCTTTATAAGGTAGGTAAAATGAGGACCCAGATTGTTGGGGGCAATAAGTTGACTTTGTATATAAATATACAAATAGGATGAAGACTATTGCTAACATAGTGTAAGCTGCCCTGAGTCTTCGGAGAAGGGCGGGATATAAATGCAAATTTAAAAAAACACAACTTGATGTCCTCTTCAAATGCCTTGGATTAAATGGCATTTTTTTCCACTGAAATATGACCTAGTGTTACAGTTGTTATGCCCATTCAATGGTGCAGCAAACACAGAATTTTTTTATTTATTCCAGTCTTCAGTCTGAGTCCCTCCAGATACAGTATGTTTGGACTACGATTCCCAGAACTCTCAGCTAGCTGTCTTACTAACATGCCGATTAGAGAATTCTGGGAACTGTAGATCCAATTCATCCAAGTGGCTTTAGGTTGGGGAAAACATAACAGGTTTAAACAATTAAATGGAATGGCCGTGTACATCATCTACACCCATGTGACCACAATTTATGATATTTTTGCAGAAAATTAATGTTTACTTCTGGTTTTGTTGAGACTCTAGAAAGAGTGCAGAGAAGAGCAACAAAGATGATTAGGGGATGAGGTTAAAACGTATGAAAAATGGTTGCAGGAATTGGATATGTCTATAATGAAAGCGTTCTAAAAAGCAGAGACATCACCCTGCCAACAAAAGTGCGCATAGTCAAGGCCATAGTTTTCTCAGTTGCAATGTATGGCTGTGAAGGTTGGACCATAAGGAAGGCTGAGCGTCAAAGAATGGAGGCCTTTGAACTCTGGTGCTGGAGAAGACTCCTGCGAGTCCCTTGGACTGCAAGGCCATCCAACCGGTCAGTCCTAGAGGAGATCAACCCTGACTGCTCTTTAGAAGGCCAGATCCTGAAGAGGAAACTCAGATACTTTGGCCACCTAATGAGAAGGAAGGACTCCCTGGAGAAGAGCCGAATGCTGGGAAAGACTGAGGGCAAAAGAAGAAGGGGACGACAGAGAACGAGGTGGCTGGATGGAGTCACTGAAGCAGTCGGCGGGAGCTTCAATGGACTCCAGAGGACGGTAGAGGACAGGAAGGCCTGGAGGAACATTGTCCATGGAGTCGCGATGGGTTGGACACGACTTCGCGACTAACAACAAGTTTAATGGAAAGAACTAGGGGAGACATGATAGCATTTTCCCATATTTGAGGGGCTGCCACAAAGAAGAAGGGGGTAAACCTTTTCTCCAAAGCACCTGAAGGCAGAACGAGAAGCAAAAGATGGAAATTAATCAAGGAGACAAACAACCTGGAACTAAGGAGAAATTTCAGGACGGTGAGAACAGTTAACCAGTGGAACAGAATGCCACCAGACGTTGTGGGTGCTCCATCTACTTAGAATAGAATAGAATGTTTTATTGGCCAAGTGTGATTGGACACACAAGGAATTTGTCTTGGTGCATATACTCTCAGTGTACATACGCAGTGTACATACTTGAGGTTTTTAAAAAGAGATTGGACAGCTATTTGTCTGACATGGTATAGGATCTCCTGCTTAAGCTGAGGGTTGGACTAGAAGACCTCCAAGATCCCTTCCAACTCAAGCAGGGTTGCATAGATAGACTGGAGAGTGTCAGCAAGGGTCTCCTGCTCAAGCAAGGGGTTGGACTAGATGACCTCCAAGGTCCCTTCCAGCTCTGTTATTCTGTAGGTAGGCTGCTACATGAATGTTACTCCAATTATTATTTCCAGCTAAAAGATCTGCCTATTGGTTGCCGCTCTGATGCTAAATCCAATTCAATATCTTGCTATTTGCATTTAAAACTCGTAACAATTCAAGACCAGAGCATCTTAAAAAGGCCCTCTTCAGCTTCCCCAGTGGGCTCTCCAGGGGTTTACCCCAAGTATCCCAATTTGTGAAATAATCTCTTTTTCCCCTGTCCGGTTCCTGACACAACTCTTAAACCACTTTTCATTTTAACCTTCCTTAGTCTTTAACAGTGCATCGTATTTACCTTGGGTAAATATTTTTATTTTGTGGCTGTCACTTCCTCTAAATTCCTTTGAGGTTTTTTTAAAAGAAGAGGCCTCTAAATACCGTCAAAAGTGTGAAATCCAGACCCACATTCAGTATCCCCGACTGAGGAAAGATTCTTTCAAGTAGTGGTTTCACACACACACACACACACCACCAATCTTGGCAACTTGAAAACGAGGGGACTTCAACTCCCAGAATTCCCCAGATAGCCTGCTTTACGATGAGTGGACTTCTGGGAATAGTGCACCCAGCTTAACAGTTTCCAAGTTTGAAAAACACTAAATGAAACCTTGCTGCGAATCTTGCTCGCTTCTCTTAAAACCTCTAAACAAAAGCCACAGGTTTCTCAATCGACATAGCCGTAAAAACTTTTAACATTAAAATTTAACAAATTACTTTGGACTATTGGAAAAGAATGTTCTTTTCAGTACTGGCACAACTGATTTAACAAAGGAAAAAATGGGGGTGCATCTGGGGAAGAGAAGGGGGGAGAGAGGGAGGAAGAGAGGGAGAGAGAGAGAGGAAGGGAGGGAGAAAGAGAGAGAGAGGGAAGGAGGGAGGGAGGAAGAGAAGTGTCTATAGAGATTCTCAATCATCCAGGTCATGGTTGTCCCAAAGGTGCTTTTTCAAGAGGCAACTGGACTTTCTGGTTTTTTTCTCTGAAGACGTTTTGCTTCTCATCCAAGAAGCTTCTTCAGCTCTGACTGGATGATGGTGGGGAACGGAAGGATTTCATTCAGCCAAACCCCACCATCCAGGTCAGAGCTGAAGAAGCTTCTGGGATGAGAAGCGAAACGTCTTCAGAGAAAAACAAGAAAATCCAGTTGCCTCTTGAAAAAAAACAAAAAACACCTTTGGGAAGACAGAGAGAAAGAGACAGAGAAAGAAAGAGAGAGAAAAGGAGAAAGAAAAAGTAAGAAAGAAAGAGAGGAAGTAAGACAGAAAGACAGAGAAAGAGAAAGAAAGAAAGAAAGAGAAAGAAAGAGAGAGAGAGAAAGAGAGAGAAAAGGAGAAAGAGAAAGAGAGAAAGAAAGAAAGAAAGAAAGAAAGAAAGAAAGAAAGAAAGAAAGAAAGAAAGAAAGGAAGTAAGAGAGAGACAGAGAGAAAGACAGAGAAAGAGAGAACGAGAGAAAGAGAAAGAAAAAGAGAGAGAAAGAGAGCGAGACAATCCTTTATTTGCCACTGAGTAGGCCCTTAAATCCATACGTATCCCACATTGGATATTGGATTCACACAACCAACAAGGGTAAAACTGTGCAGTGTCAGGTGTAGTTTAACAGTCTGCAGGGATCCAGCCTTTGTCTTATCCTGTTGTCTGAACAAAGCCATCATAGCAATTCCCAAAAAAAATAGTTCCTTGGCTTAATCCTTGCAAAAATACGTTGAGCCAGCAAGGATGCTGTTATTTATCCGGGCAACAGTAATTTGCAAAAATAAAAAATAAAAATGTGGCTCTCGGTTTTAAAACAAGCTGGTTCAATTAAAAAAAAACCAAACATGTTCAGATATTCAACCGTTAAAAGATATAAAAAACCCAATTCGGAAGCCTTTAAAAAAAGGGAAAAAAAGAAGAAGATTTGAGTTGGCAAAGAAACAGGGAGGTAGATATTTTGAAGATAAAACCGGATTTCGTTCTTTTCGGAAGCGTTCGGCATTCAACGCGAAAAAAGTTTGAGGCAACTGAATCCAAAACTGGGCGATCTTATTGCAGAATCCGAGAGCTGATCGCCGATGTATTTTTGGGTTTACTTGGAGCGACTTAAAAATACTGGCTAGGCGGCTCAGTGGCTAAGACGCTGAGCTTGTCGATCAGAAAGGTTGGCAGCTCGAATCCCTTGCACAGGTCTCCTGCGTGAGCAGGGGGTTGGACTAGATGACCTCCGAGGTCCCTTCCAACTCTGTCGCTGTTACTCCTTCTTCTTCTTCTTCTTCTTGTTTTTTGACTCAAAGCTCCAAGGAAGCGCTCGGAAATTTCCGACCAGAACATTGGATTGCGAAATATTACAAAATGGTAGGAATCGGAGTGGGATAAGGATGGTCTTTCGGTGCATATTTTGCAAAAAAGGGCAAGAAGACAGAAAGCATCACCCCGACGATGGCCAACATGTAACCCCAGCCCAGCTGGCAACTCCCGGCGTAATAAATGCTCGAATCCTCGCAATGCGTCCTGACGGCCAAAGAGCCGAATCCGAACGGATACACCAGGAGGCCGAACCCCATGATGAATACTGGGAAGAGAAGGAGAAAGAGGAGAAAGAATTAACATCTCAAAGCGTAACATACGTGGGGAAATTCATGCGTTTGTATTTTTAACAGATTAACACATTAACAGAGACCAGAATTAACAGAATAATAACAGATTAACAGAGTTGGAAGGGACCTTGGAGGTCATCCAGTCCAACCCCGCCTCCCTCACCCAAGCAGGAGACCCTGCACCATTTCTGACAGATGGCAGCCCAGTCTCTTCTTCAAAGCCTCCGGTGATGGAGCTCCCACAATTTCTGAATAACAGAATAATGACAGAATAACAGAGTTGGAAGGGACTTTGGAGGTCATCCAGTCCAACCCCCCCTCCCCCACCCAAGCAGCATTTCTGCACCATTTCTGACAGATGGCAGCCCAGTCTCTTGAAAGCCTCCAGGGATGAAGCTCCCACAACTTCCGAAGGCAACATCTGTTCCATGGGTTGATTGTTCTCACTGTCAGGAAATTCCTCCTTATTTCCAGGTTGAATCTCTCCTTGTTCAATTTCCATCCATTGTTCCTTGTCTGGCCTTCAGGGGCTTTGGAAAACAGCTTGACCCCCTCCTCTCTGGGGCAGCCCCTGCTTGAGCCCCCTCCCCAGCAGGACGGAAGGGTGAGGAATGAGAATTTCTGGGAGGAATTTCCAGTTTTTGAGTATTTGGGTGGGTTGGTTGTTGTTTTTTTTGGTCTGGTGACAAAGTACTTTCACAATTTTGAGTTGCGATTCTCATGGGTTCCTGTCTCACAGGGTGGGAAATGTCATTGGTCACATTGAGCTGGAGGGCTTTGGTGTGGCCAGAAGAGGATTGAGGGTCAGCGTCTCTTTTAATAGCATCGCTCCAGGCTCTGGCAGAGGGAGACGGCTCTCCGAAGATTGAAAATTCTCCTTTCTTGCAGATTTTAAGGTCAGGACCTTCTCCGAATTCCAGGCACGCCAGTTGCTTGTGTTGCTTGCCATTTGGTTGGCTCAGCGGTGGAGCCAGGCATTGTCGGAGGACGATGGGAAGTTTCAATAAAAAGGGATTTTCTTTCGCAGCTCAGGGTTGAACTGTGGGGACCTCGGTGCGCTTCGAGCTTCGGGGTGGTTTGCTAGCAGACATTTCATGACCCAACTAGGGAACACCATCAATGCTGGAAGTGAGTGGGGTTGGTGGAGAGAACGACAATTGTGGGGTGCTGGGTGCTCTCTGAGTTGTGTGTTTTTTTTTTACTGCAAATGTTTCATGACGCAACTAGGTATCATCATCAGTGCTAGAAGGGGGAGGAGGAGGAGGAGGAGGAGGAGGAGGAGGAGGAGGAGGAGGAGGAGGAGGAGGAGGAGAAGGAAGGGGAGGAGAAGAATTGGAGGAATTATTGTAGGGTCATTGGTACTCTCCGAGCTTGGTTGTTTTCTTGCAGACGTTTCATGACCCAACTAGGGAACATCATCAATGCTGGGAATGGGTTAGAAAAGAGTGGGGATTGTGAAGAAGGAGCAGGAGGAGGAGGAAGAAGAAAAATTGGAGAAAAAGGGAAGAGGAGGAGGAGGAAGAAGAAGAAAGAGGAGGAGGAGGAGGAAGAAGAGGAAGAGGAAGAGGAGGAGGAGGAGGAGGAGGAGGAGGAGGAGGAGGAGGAGGAGGAGAAGAAGAAGAAGAAGAAGAAGAAGAAGAAGAAGAAGAAGAAGAAGAAGAAGAAGAAGAAGAAGAAGAAGAAGAAGAAGAAGAAGAAGAAGAAGAAGAAGAATTGTAGGGTCCTTGGTGCTCTCTGAGCTTGGGGGAGTTATGTTTGCTTAGGATAAACTTGGTTTTGTTGCATTTCCACAGCACGGGAAGCCTGTTTTATGTCTTGGACAAGAGTTGGACATATGTTTCCTGTGTAGGAAAAAAGTGGCCCTTCCTTCTTTCCTCCCTCTTTCCTTCTTTCCTTCCTTCCTTCCTTTTTCCTTTCCCTTCGTTCCTCCTTTTCTCCTATCTTCCTTCCTTCCCTTTTTTCCTTCCTTCCCACTGCCTCCTTCCTTCCTTCCTTCCTTTTTACTTTCCTTTGCCTTCCTTCCTCTTTTTTCTTATATCTTCCTTCCTTCCTTTTTTCCTTCCTTCCCACCTGCCTCCTTCCTTCCTTCCTTCCTTTTTACTTTCCTTTGCCTTCCTTCCTCTTTTTTCTTATATCTTCCTTCCTTCCCCTTCCTTCCTCCTATCCCTTCCTTTTTCCTTTTCCTTCCTCTCTCCTCTGTTCCTTTTACTTTCCTTTGGATTCCTTCTTTTTTTTCTTATATTTTCCTTCCTTCCTTCCTTCCTTCTTTCCTTTCCTTCCTCCCTTTCACTTTCCTTTGCATTCCTTTCTTTTTTTTCTTATATCTTCCTTCCTTCCCCTTCCTTTCTCCTTCTTTCTCCTATCCCTTCCTTTTTCCTTCCTTCCTTTTTTCCTTTCCCTCCCCCCTTCCTTTTTACTTTCCTTTGCATTCCTTCCTTTTTTTTCTTATATCACCCTTCCTCCCTTCCTCCCTCCCTCCCTTCCTATTTCCCTTTGCCTCCCTTCCTCCTTTTTTCTTATACCTTCCTTCCTTTTTTCCTTTCCTCCCTTCCTTGTCACGCATCTCACATATGGACCTCTGGGCTACTGGACTGCACAGTTGTGACTGTCAGTTTGACTTTTTTTTCTATTGTCTTAATATCTCTGGAGTGGATTTAACTCCCAGAATTCCCCAGCCAGCATGCTTTAAGATACAAAATTATCATCTATTATGGTAGGAATCCTGTTGTTATTATTATGAGGCAGGTCAGCATATCACCAAATTGATATTATAGCAGAAACTATTTAATTTCTACTCCCAGAATTCCCCAGCCAGCATGCTGTGAGATAGATGGAGGAGCTGAAATCGACTCCACCCTAAATGTGCCAAGATTGAGAAAGGCAGATGTGCACATTCGGCCTCTAAACCAGAGACTCTTGTTAGAAAGAAATCTTCCTTTGTCATTTTGCAGTTCCAGAGTTTAACGTGAAAATGCCCCGTTTTACTTACAGCCCCAAATGACCAAGCTTTCCTGCTAGGTGAAGGAGAAGCGGAATCTGTCTGTGTTATATTTCCTCCAAATATTATATTTCCTCCACTTACTTAAGAAAGAACGAAAAAGTCATAAATTATTTCTAAATCACAGAGATTATGGACTTTGGGATTCCACTGACATCTAGAAAACTCCGGAGTAAATTAAAGGAACAAAGATCCTTTTAAAATGTGCAGTTAGCTTTCCTTCCTTCCTTCCTTCCTTCCTTCCTTCCTTCCTTCCTTCCTTCCTTCCTTCCTTCTCATCTTCCTTCCTTCCTTCCTTTCCTCCCTCCCTTCCTCCTTTCCTTCCTTCTCACCTTCCTTCCTTCCCTCTCTCCTCTGTTCCTTTTACTTTCCTTTGGATTCCTTCTTTTTCTTATATTTTCCTTCCTTCCTTCCTTCCTTCTTTCCTTTCCTTCCCTCCCCTTTCAATTTCCTTTGCGTTCCTTCCTTTTTTTTCTTATATCTTCCTTCCTTCCCCTTCCTTTCTCCTTCTTTCTCCTTTCCCTTCCTTTTTCCTTCCTTCCTTTTTTCCTTTCCCTCCCCCCCTCCTTTTTACTTTCCTTTGCATTCCTTCCTTTTTTTTCTTATATCACCCTTCCTCCCTTCCTCCCTCCCTCCCTTCCTATTTCCCTTTGCCTCCCTTCCTCCTTTTTCTTATACCTTCCTTCCTTTTTCCTTCCTCCTTCCTTGTCACGCATCTCACATATGGACCTCTGGGCTACTGGACTGCACAGTTGTGACTGTCAGTTTGACTTTTTTTTCTATTGTCTTAATATCTCTGGAGTGGATTTAACTCCCAGAATTCCCCAGCCAGCATGCTTTAAGATACAAAATTATCATCTATTATGGTAGGAATCCTGTTGTTATTATTATGAGGCAGGTCAGCATATCACCAAATTGATATTATAGCAGAAACTATTTAATTTCTACTCCCAGAATTCCCCAGCCAGCATGCTGTGAGATAGATGGAGGAGCTGAAATCGACTCCACCCTAAATGTGCCAAGATTGAGAAAGGCAGATGTGCACATTCGGCCTCTAAACCAGAGACTCTTGTTAGAAAGAAATCTTCCTTTGTCATTTTGCAGTTCCAGAGTTTAACGTGAAAATGCCCCGTTTTACTTACAGCCCCAAATGACCAAGCTTTCCTGCTAGGTGAAGGAGAAGCGGAATCTGTCTGTATTATATTTCCTCCAAATATTATATTTCCTCCACTTACTTAAGAAAGAACGAAAAAGTCATAAATTATTTCTAAATCACAGAGATTATGGACTTTGGGATTCCACTGACATCTAGAAAACTCCAGAGTAAATTAAAGGAACAAAGATCCTTTTAAAATGTGCAGTTAGCTTTCCTTCCTTCCTTCCTTCCTTCCTTCCTTCCTTCCTTCCTTCCTTCCTTCCTTCCTTCCCATCTTCCTTCCCTCCCTCCCTTCCTCCTTTCCTTCCTTCTCACCTTCCTTCCTTCCCTCTCTCCCTTCCTCCCTTCCCTCCCACCTTCCTTCCTTCCTTCCTTCCTTCTTTCTCTACCACCTTCCTTCCTTCCTTCCTCCTCCTCCTCCTCCTCCTCCTCCTCCTCCTCCCTTCTTCTCTCCCTTCCTCCTTCCTTCCTCTCAGCTTCCTGCCTTCCTTCCTCCTCCTCCCTTCCCTCCCACCTTCCTTCCTTCCTTCTTTCTCTACCACCTTCCTTCCTCCCTTCCTTCCATCCCACCTTCCTTCCTTCCTTCCTTCTTTCTCTACCACCTTCCTTCCTTCCTTCCTTCCCTCCCTCCCTTCCTCCCTCCCTGCCTTCCTTCCTCCCTCCCTTCCTTCCTTCCCTCCCTCCCTTCCTTCCCTTCCTTCCTCCCTTCCTTCCTTCCCTCCTTCCTTCCTTCCTTCCTTCCTTCCTTCCTTCCCTTCCTCCTCCTCCTTCCTTCTTCCTCCTTCCTTCCTTCCTTCCTTCCTTCCTTCCTTCCTTCCTTCCTTCCTTCCTTCCTCCCTCCCTCCTTCCCTCCCTCCCTTTTCATTTTCTCATCTTCTCATCAGAAATGCCCTTCTGCCATTTTCTATAGCCGTGATGGTGAACCTACGGCACGCATGTCCTAAGTGGCACGCGAAGCCATGTCGCCCGGCACGCCTGGCCTTGCCTGATTGTCTTCCGGGTTTCTGGCGCACATGAGCATGTGATGATCAGCTGTCCTTTGCGCCTGCGGCAGTGCCGAGAACCAGTGTGCGCATGCGCGCCAGCCAGCTGATTGTCAGGGGCGCATGCACGCCAGAACCCAGAAGTTTGGCTTTTCCGGAGCGCGATCAATTTGTGCGCGGGGCAGTGCCGGAAACCAGTTCAGGTTTTCTGGAGCACAATCGCTTCGCATGCAGGGCAGTGCTGGAAAACAGCCAGTGCATATGCGCCGGCCAGCTGATCACCAGGTGCGTATGTGTGCTAGAACCCATAAGTTCGGCTTTTCCGGAGTGCAGCCCTGACACAGGGGCGCGTGACATTTCCGCGCAACCTTTTCGGCACTCGGTGCCAAAAAGATTCGCCGTTACTGCTCTATAGCATTGGATCCCAGTTGCCACTACGTAAGATCCTTGCAAAAATCCAGAAGGGTAAATATGGTACACACCCCTCCTCCTCCTCCTCCTCCTCCTCCTCTTCATAAACCCCCCTCCCTTCTAGCACTGATAATATAATATAACAACAGAGTTGGAAGGGACCTTGGAGGCCTTCTAGTCCAACCCCCTGCCCAGATGATGTTCCCTAGTTTGGTCATGAAATGTCTGCAAGAAAACAAGGAAGCTCAGAGAACACCAAGGACCCTGCAGTCGCTTTCCTCCTCCTCCTCCTCCTCCTCCTCCTCCTCCTCCTCCTCCTCCTCCTCCTCCTCCTCCTCCTCCTCCTCCCCCTCCTCCTTCTCCTCCTCCTCCCCCTCTCCACTCTGCAAATCCCACTCTCTTCTAACACTGATGATGCTATCTAGTTGGGTAATGAAAACCAGCTAGAGAGCACCAAGGACCCCACAGAATGTCATTCTCCTTTTCCTTCTCCTCTCTGCAAATCCCATTCCCTTCTTGCACTAATGATCTTACCTAGTTGGGTCATGAAACGTCCGCAACAAAGCAACCAGACTCAGAGAGCACTGAGGACCCCCACAGTCCTCCTTCTCTTCCCCTTTCTCCTCCTCCTCCTCCTCCTCCTTTCCACAAACCCCACTGCACTGATGATGTTACCTAGCTGGGTAACGAAACCTCTTGCAAGACAACAACAACCAAGCTCAGAGACCACCCAGGAGCCCACAGGACATAAATCTTCCCCAAAGAAGGTGTTGGATGGATGTCGTGGGAACAACAACCTCCTCGACAAACTCCGTACAGCTCCTCAGGAGCCTGTAAAGTACCGCCAAGGGAAGTGACGCTTTCTCTCCCCCCCCCAACATCCACATCCCCATCCCCCCCAAGCTCCATGCCTGGGAGATTAGAAAGTAGAATAAAAGGTGACCTTCTCTTAAATTGATGCTTATGGTCTTGGCTATAAACCATCTCAGGCAGCTGACAGTGACTTTCCTGGTGAAGGACTCCAGGAAGCGATTTATAATGGCCGGGAGGGGGGTGGGTTGGGGAGGGGGTGGGTGGGAATGAAGTGCCTGCAGGAATAAATGAACAAGTGAAGGAAGGGAAAGGGGTCACTCGGGTCCCAACAAAGGCAAATGCCATCATTTACTCCGGTCCTCTGGCAGCCAGAGCTTTTGGGAAGAGCGTTTAAACAGAAGCTGGGAGATGTTTAAAAAAAGTTAGAACTCCGCCACCTTCGACATGACCTGAGTTTAACTCATAGAATCATCTATTACAATGTCCTTCCTGTCGAAGACTACTTCAGCTTCAATTGCAACAATACACGAGCACACAATAGATTTAAGCTTAATGTGAACCGCTCCAATCTTGATTGCAGAAAATATGACTTCAGAAACAGAGTTGTTAATGCCTGGAATGCACTACCTGACTCTGTGGTCTCTTCCCAAAATCCCCAAAGCTTCAACCAAAAACTGTCTACTATTGACCTCACCCATTTCCAAGAGGGGCGTGCATAAGAGCACAAGAGTGCCTACCGTTCCTGTCCTAATATTCCCTTTCGTTATATTCAATTAACATAGTTATTACATACTCATACTTATATATATTGTATATATTGTATAGTTATTTCATACTTATGCTTATATATACTATGTGACAAAATAAATAAAATAAAAAATAAAATGTCTAGCCAAACATTTGGAGAATATATATATATATATATCCCGTGTAAAATTGGAAGTGTCTTGGCGACGTTTCGACGAAGTCTCATTCGTCATCTTCAGGCTTCAGCTTCGTGCTTCTGGGAGCAATGTGTGATTGCAGCTGTTTCTTCCTTTTTAACTTCCAATTTTACACGGGAGAAAACTCGAATAACCAAAGACCTACATACAAACACCCGCGAAAACCTCAGAAAACATATATATATACATATATAGAGAAGCCATCGAGATAGAAAAATGCCCACACAGCATGAACAAACGAGATGATACCTCCCGCCTACCAGCCATTTGGAAACCCGCCCTTATTGACAAACGAGTCCCTAACACGAGGAATGACACCAGACCCACACTCACGAGGTCCACACAGGATGTCACCACCACACATCCACCCAGAAAGCAGACCCAAACCCACACTGATCAGGAAGCACGACCAAGGACCAGAAGCCAGACCGCAGCTGCAAAATTAGCCATTTCAAACCCCTCCAATCCATACATACAGCAGACAGACACCCACTATGAAGATGTAGCACGACCACAAACACGAAGCCAAACAACAGAAATGCAGCTCACCAGCTCAAATCCCCCTGCAACTCAGACTAATCTGAGCACAACCAAAACCCCACCCAAACAGGACACCCCAGCCAATCAGAGCACAAAATCCTCCATCCAATCAGAGCACAGCCAAGCTCCCACCCAATCAGTTCAAACCCCACTAGCAGTTAAAAGGAAGAAACAGCTGCAATCACATTGCTCCCAGAAGAACAAAGCTGAAGCCTGAAGATGACGAATGAGACTTCGTCGAAACGTCGCCAAGACACTTCCAATTTTACGCGGGAGAAAACCCCAATAACCAAAGACCTACATATATATATATATATATATATATATATATATATATATATATATATATATATATATATATATATATATATATATATATATATATATATGTTTTCTGAGGTTTTCGCGGGTGTTTGTATGTAGATCTTTGGTTATTCGGGTTTTCTCCTGCGTAAAATTGGAAGTGTCTTGGCGACGTTTCGACGAAGTCTCATTCGTCATCTTCAGGCTTCAGCTTCGTGCTTCTGGGAAAGGAAGAAACAGCTGCGATCACACATTGCTCCCAGAAGCACGGCTGAAGCCTGAAGATGACGAATGAGACTTCGTCGAAACGTCGCCAAGACACTTCCAATTTTACACAGGAGAAAACCCGAATAACCAAAGATATATATATATATATATATATATATATATATATATATATATATATATATATATATATATATATCTCCTTGGAACTGTGGGTTTTGCAACCTTTTCTGTTCGCTTTATTTAGGTAATAATGGGTGGGAAAGAACACAGGCCAAGAGACGCTGTCAAGGGATCGCTCAGATTCAGGATAACAGAGTCGGAAGGGACCTTGGAGGTCTTCTAGTCCAACCCCCTGCTCAGGCAGAAAACCCTACACCCGTGATGGCAAACCTATGCCACGCGTGCCACAGGTGGTATGCGGAGCCATATCGGTGGGCACGCAAGCTCAGCTCCGGCCTGCATGATTTTCGGGCCTTCTGGGCCCACCGGAAGTCAGCAAACGGGCCGTTTCTGGCCTCCGGTGGGGTGGGGAAGGCTGTTTTTGCCCTCCCCAGGCTCCTAGAAAGGCTCTGGAGCCTGGGAAGAGCAAAAAACAGCCCTACGGGGCCCACCGGGCCATTGCGTGCCAAAAGCGTGGGAGCGTGTGGGGGTCGTGTGCGCATGCGTGGGGGGTGGGGCGCATAGAATTATGGGTGTTGGCATGCACACACGCACGTGACCCCCCCCGGCGCTCCCCTGCTTTTGGCACGTGATGGCAAAAAGGTTAGCCATCACTGCCCTCGACTCTTTCAGACAAACGGCTGTCCAGTCTCTTCTTAAAAACCTCAAGTGTTGGAGCATTCACAACTTCTGGAGGCAAGCAGTTCCACTGGTTAAATTGTCCTCCCTGTTAGGAAGTTTCTCCTTAATTCCAGGCTGAAGCGGCCAGGAGGCAGCCCATGATTTTTTGTGCTGTCCTCATCATCCTGTTGTGCCTCGGCCGCCCCCCTCTCCGCAGCTGGGCCCCTCTCATCTCCTGTTATCTCAGCCAGAGACGGATAATGAAGACGAATGGCCTGGCATGCCTCCAGCCCCCAGTCCTGGCACCATGCCTGGACAAACTGAGCAAATAAACCTCCCCTCCACAGTGTGTGAGCATGAAGCCAGCCACGAGCTAGAATTGCCGGCAGCTGGAGGGTGGACAGATCCCCGCTTCCGGAGAATGGAGAGGCGACGTCAGCAAAAGGAAGGGAGGAGCAGGCCTGGATAAGTGCTGAGTCATGGAGCCACACCCCATGGCCTATATAAAGGATCTGCTTTCTGGCATTCCTTGAGTCAGGCAAAGTCTAATCTGGTTGCTGAAGTCACACCTTGGATTCCTGCCTGCCCTGAGAACTCTGACAGGACTTTGGCAAAGCTGCAGAGGCTTCGTGGCCACGCTTGATACAGACTTTCCAGACCCGGCCGTCAGAGGAGGAGTGGGACACGACACATCCTCTGTCATGCCTTTCTGTCTGCGGCTGTCAAGCCAGCATAACATATCATAACACAATATATGAGGAGGATGCTTTCTATCATAGACCGGTAGAAGGAAATCGTCCGTTGTTGTTCCACCTGATTTTTCCGCAAGATCTTAAGGAAATGGAGTCTCTGTTGAGCCTTCCTGAATGTTGTGATCCGCCAGCAGCCTGCGGAACTGGTAGCGGAGTCGGACAGTGAGGGGGCTGGGGAGGACAATGGGTCAGTCCTGGAGTCAGGGGAAGGCCCAGATGAGGGCTCTGTGTCAGAGGCAGAGAAGGAGTCAGGGCCATCTGGGAATGATGTGCAGACACCGGAGCCTCCAGAGCCGGACAGCAGAGAGGTAGAGGAACAGGAGGAGCCTGTTCCTAGTGCACGCATACAAAGAGCTGCCAGAAGGCAAGAGCAGCTGAAGCAAAAGGGACGACTCAGGAGTAAGGCCAGGAAATGATTGGCCCCTCCCAGAAGTCTTAAAAGAGCAGCAAAGGCTCTTGGGTTTTTTGTAGGAAAGCAATGTTGCTATTTGTTGTTTTTTGTCGGCATCTCCTGTTTCTGAACTTCCTGGGGTTCTTGCCAAGAAAAGCCTTTGGCGGGGTGCCAAAGAAGACAAAGGTTTGTGATTAGACCAAAGGACTTTTTCTTTGTTTTGGAATTAATTTGGACTAAGCTGAGAATGAAGTAATTCTCAGCTGTTCTAATAAAATATGTTTGTTTAGGACTGATTGTGTCTGGTAATAATTATCTGGGCCTGGGTCACAACACTGACCACCTGGAAGGAGTTGTTTTTCCAGGTGAGATCTTGGCTAAGGTGAACTCCCAGGAATTTGAAAGAGGAGACCCTCTCCACACGACCCCCCACCCTTGATATAGAGTGGGGCAGGTTCCTCTCTCTGCTTCCGGACATCTAGCACCATCTCCTTGATCTCGCTGGTGTTTAGATGCAGGTTGTTTTCTGAGCACCATGGGCATAACTTCTGGACTCCTTCCCTGTATGCTAATTCGTCTCCTCGTGTGATAAGACCCAGTAGGGTGGTATCACCTGCAAACTTTATTATCATGTTAGATAGATCAGAAGATATGCAGTCGTATCTGTACAACGATCTGAGACTTCCACTCCCAGAATTCCCCAGCCTGCCTGCTTTAAGAGGGGAGGGCTTCCACTCCCAGAATTCCCCAGCCAGCATGCTTTAAGAGGGGAGGACTTCCACTCCCAGAATTCCCCAGCCAGCCTGCTTTAAGAGGGGAGGACTTCCACTCCCAGAATCCCCCAGCCAGCCTGCTTTAAGAGGGTGACTTCCTCCCAGAATCCCCAGCCAGCCTGCTTTAAGAGGGGACTTCCACCCAGAATTCCCCAGTCAGCATGCTTTAAGAGGGGTGGACTTCCACTCCCAGAATCCCCAGCCAGTGTGCTTTAAGATGGGTGGACTTCTACTCCCAGAATCCCCCAGCCAGCCTGCTTTAAGAGGGGTGGACTTCCACTCCCAGAATCCCCCAGCCAGCCTGCTTTAAGAGGGGAGGACTTCCATTCCCAGAATCCCGCAGCCAGCCTGCTTTAAGAGGGGTGGACTTCCACTCCCAGAATTCCCCAGCCAGCATGCTTTAAGAGGGGAGGACTTCCACTCCCAGAATTCCCCAGTCAGCATGCTTTAAGAGGGGAGGACTTCCACTCCCAGAATTCCCCAGTCAGCATGCTTTAAGAGGGGAGGACTTCCACTCCCAGAATTCCCCAGCCAGCCTGCTTTAAGAGGGGTGAACTTCCACTCCCAGAATCCCCCAGCCAGCCTGCTTTAAATGGAAGGACTTCAGCTCCCAGAATTCCCCAGGCAGCATGCTTTACAATCAGTGGACCAGACAGCAGGAATCTCAGAGCACCCACCCACCCTTATCCCTCATCCTGTCCTACCTTGCAGGGTTGTGGTGCAGACAAAACACCCAGGAGCCCCCCACCCTGCAGACTGAGTCTCCTTGCTGGAAACAGGAGGGCCATTATCCAGAAGGATACATCCTCCATGTTGCCACTGACATTCAAAGCACGTTCGGGGGTTGACTCTCTTCCTATTTCTCTGGCCACAATTTCTCTCTTTCTCCCTCCGATTTAAGTGGGGGGGACAGAAAATCTGGAGTCCCAACCCCTCCCCCATCATAAAACATGTAGTTTCCACAAGGCAGGATCGGGTTTTTTTTAAATTTATAATCCAATTTCTATACCGCCGTTCTCCCGAAGGACTCAGGGCGGTTTACGGTTGACCCCTCTACGTCTCAATTTCGGCATCTTACGGGGCTCCACTGCATTCTTTGGCGCAGCCCAGCAAAACCCCGAGAGATCGCATAATACCGCCTCAGATCCGCCGGACTCCGGAGCCAGATGTGTTTCTTGACCTGCCTGACATGGCGATTCAACCACCAAACATGGCTTGAATCCTAAACAGGCCAGGAATACAGCTCATCGGTCTGGAACCCGCACTGCGTATCCGACATAAATACAATCGAGAGAGTCCAGAGATATTTCATGAGAAGAGTCCTCCACTCCTCTGCTCGCAATAAAATACCTTATGCCACCAGACTCCAAATTTTGGGCTTAGACAACTTAGAACTTCGCCGACTTCAGTCTGACCTAAGCCAGTAGTGGGATTCAGCCAGTTCGCACCACTTCGGGAGAACCGGTTGTTAACTTTCTGAGCAGTTTGGTGAACTGGTTGTTGGAAGAAATCATTAGGGGAGAGAACCGGTTGTTAAATTACTTGAATCCCACCACTGACCTAAGCGTAGTACATACAATTATCTATTGCAATGCCCTACCTGTCAATGACTACTTCAGCTTCAACCACAACAATACACGAACACACAATAGATACAAACTCAAGGTAAACCGCTCCAAACTTGACTGCAGAAAATACGACTTCAGTAACAGAGTGGTCAATGCCTGGAATGCACTACCCGACTCTGTAGTTTCTTCCCCAAACCCCCAAAACTTTAAACTTAGACTGGCTACTCACCCCATTCCTAAGAGGTCTGCAAGGGGCCTGCATAAGCGCACCTGCGTGCCTACCGTCCCTGTCCTAATATTCCTTTTTACTGACTTTTTTCATGTATCCAAATTATGTTTATACTTTTATCAGTTATCTTATATATGATTGACATGGAAAAAAAAGGACAATGCTCCAAATAAAAAGAAATTAAAAAAATAAAAATAAAAAGAATCAGAGAAGAGCTGCACTGCCGAACCACCGGCGCGGTGAAGCCCCGAATCGAAATTCAGCCGAGAAGGATGCTTGGCTCAAAGTAAAATGGGAATGAATGGGGAGGGAGGGCGCCTGGAGCTACCCCTGAACAATATTACTTTGTGCTGATTTATTTTAAAAAAGAGGGGTGCAAAACCCCATTGGGGTGATCCCAACCCACTTCCCACGCCGCCTGGCTGATTTCAGCAAAAGGCTTGGCTTGAATATGGAATAAGGAATATGCACCAAGACCAATTCCTTGTGTGTCCAATCACACTTGGCCAATAAAAAGTTCTATTCTATTCTATTCTATTCTATTCTATTCTATTCTATTCTATTCTATTCTATTCTATTCTATTCTATTTCTATGCTTATTCTCTACTCTTCTCTTCTCTTCTCTTCTTCTATATTCTTCTATTCTATTCTATTCTATTCTATTCTATTCATTCTTTATTCTATTCTATTTCTATGCTTATTCTCTACTCTACTCTTCTCTTCTCTTCTATTATTCTCTTCTCTTCTCTTCTTCTATATTCTTCTATTCTATTCTATTCTATTCATTCTTTATTCTATTCTATTTCTATCCTTGTTCTATTCTATTCTATTCTATTCTATTTTTCTATTCTTCTATATTCTTCTATTCTATTCTATTCTATTCATTCTTTATTCTATTCTATTTCTATGCTTATGCTCTTCTCTTCTCTTCTCTTCTCCTCTCTTCTCTTCATTCTACTCTATTTCTATGCTTGTTCTATTCTATTCTATTCTATTTTTCCATTCTATTCTAGTCTATTCATTCTTCTATTCTATTCTATTCTATTCTATTTTATTCTATTCATTCTTTATTCTATTCTATTTCTATGCTTATTCTCTTCTCTTCTCTTCTCTTCTCTTCTCTTCTCTTCATTCTACTCTATTTCTATGCTTGTTCTATTCTATTCTATTCTATTTTTCCATTCTTCTATATTCTTCTATTCTATTCTATTCTATTCTATTCTATTCTATTCTATTCTATTCTATTCTATTCTATTCATTCTTTATTCTATTCTATTTCTATGTTTATTCTCTTCTCTTCTCTTCTCTTCTCTTCTTCTATATTCTATTCTATTCTATTCTATTCATTCTTTATTCTATTCTATTTCTATGCTTATTCTGTTCTATTCTATTCTATTGCTTGTGAACCGAGCAGCCAACGAGAAAGGGGGGGGGCGGAAAACCCTAGATTTATACATGTATACCCTTGAGTTACAAGCATTCATTTAGTGACCATTGGAAGTTACAACAGAACTAGAAAAAGTGGCGTATGGCTGTTTTTCATACTTATGATGATTGCAGCATGGTCACATGATTAAAATTCAGAGGCTTGGCAACTGGCATGTATTTATGATGGTTGCAGTGTCCCGGGGCGGTGGGGGGGGGCACATGATTCCTCCCCCCCACTTTGGAGATTTTCTGACAAGCAAAGTCAGTGAGGGAAACCGGATTCACTTAAGAACCGTGTGACTAACTTAACAACCTTTGCCAGCTGGTTTCCGACAAGCAAAGTCAATGGGGAAAGGGGAGATTCACTTAATAACCATGTTCCTAATTTAATAACTGTAGTGATTCACTTAACAACTGTGGCAAGAAAAGTCATAAAATGGGGCAAAACTCCACAAAAAGGTCGTAAGTCAAAGACTTTATTAGCTGTAATAATAATAATAGTTGGAAAAGAGTTACCAGAACTACTGCATTTTATTTTACTCTTCTGAATAAAGAAACACCAGCTACCAATTTATTATTCTCTGGCCCTTTTCCCAGCTAAAATGATCACAACTGTGCAGCCACTTTCTAGATTTTAAGCAGGTTTTTTGTTCTGCTTTGTGTTTGCCAATTCTTCCTCCAGATGCTTAGAATTTAAAATTTTTTGGATTTAAAACAGACCCTTCTTCATCCTTTTCCCAACTCTCAAAGATAATCTCAACCCCTGATACCTAAAGGAAAGGAGAAAAAGGCACGTATAAAATAGAAGCATTTAAATTCAATTTTTATTTACTACCTGAAAACAAAACAGTGCTAAAATTAGAGAGAGGCACTTATTAATGGATCCAAGTGTGGTTTACAAGTGGTATTACGGCACAGCACTTAATAAAGGGCAAAAAAAATCACCCCAAAATGCTGCAAAAAATTCAAGAGAGACTGGGAAATAAGGGGAGGGAGGGAGGGAGGGAGGAAAGAAAGAGATAGAGAGAAAGAGAAAAAAGGGAAAAATAAAAAATAAAGTGAAAGAAAAAGAAAAAAAGGAAAAAAGGAAAAAAGGAAGGAAGGAAGAAAAAAGAAAGAAAAGAAAGAAAAAAGAGAGGAAAAAGAAAGGAAGGAAAGAAATGAGAGAAAAAGTGAAGGAGAAAGAAAAGAGAAAAAGAAAGAAAAGAGAAAGAAAGAAAGAAAGAAAGAAAGAAAGAAAGAAAGAAAGGAAGGAAGGAAAAGGAAGGAAAAAGGAAAAGGAAGGAAAGAAGGAGGGAGGAGGAGGAGGAAAGAAAGAAAGAAAGAAAGAGAAGGAAGGAAGGAAAAGAAGGAAAAGAAAGAAAAGAGAGAGAGAGAGAGAGAGAAGGAAGGAAAAGGAACAAAAGAAGGAAAAGGAACGAAAGAAAAAGGAACGAAAAAGAAAGAGGAAGGAAGGATGGAAAGAAAGAAAGAAAGGAGGGAAGGAAGGAAGGAAAAGAAAGAAATGAGAGAGAGAGAGAAAGAGAAAGGAAGGAAGGAAAAGAAAGAAGAGAGAGAGAGAGAGAAAGAAAAAATGAAAGGAAGGAAGGGAAAGAAAGAAAAAGGAGAGAAAGAGAGAAAAGAAGGGGTATTTATGGGGTGTGGGGGGGGATGTGGGGGTGTCAAAATCTGCAGGATTGTGTCATGATTGAAACTCCCATCTGTTCTGTTAGCATCTTGCAGATCTTGACCCCCTCTGCTCCTCCAAGGTATTTCTGGGAGCGCCAAAGAAACCCACCACCAAAGGAGAATTTGAACCTGAGACTCCTTAAATTGCCCTTCAGCCTTTTTCAGCCCATACCAGAGGTGGGTTTCCAGCAGGTTCTGACCACTTCCGGCGATCCGGTAGCGGAAATTTTGAGCAGTTTGAAGAACCGGTAGTAAAAATTCTGACTGGCCCCATCTATTCTCTGCCTCCCGAGTCCCAGCTGATCGGGAGGAAATGGGGATTTTGCAGTATCCTTCCCCTGCCACGCCCACCAAGCCACACCCACAAAGCTGTGCCACGCCCACCAAGCCACACCCACAGAACCGGTAGTAAAAATTCTGACTGGCCCCACCCCCATCTATTCTTTACCTCCCGAGTCCCAGATGATTGGGAGGAAATGGGAATTTTGCAGTATCCTTCCCCTGCCACGCCCACCAAGCCACACCCACAAAGCTGTGCCACGCCCACCAAGCCACACCCACAGAACCGGTAGTAAAAATTCTGACTGGCCCCACCCCCATCCATTCTTTGCCTCCCGAGTCCCAGCTATTGGGAGGAAATGGGGATTTTGCAGTATCCTTCCCCTGCCACGCCCACCAAGCCACACCCACAAAGCTGTGCCACGCCCACCAAGCCACACCCACAGAACCGGTAGTAAAAATTCTGACTGGCCCGCCCCCATCTATTCTTTACCTCCCGAGTCCCAGATGATTGGGAGGAAATGGGGATTTTGCAGTATCCTTCCCCTGCCACGCCCACCAAGCCACACCCATCAAGCTGTGCCACGCCCACCAAGCTACACCCACAGAACCGGTAGTAAAAATTCTGACTGGCCCCACCCCCATCCATTCTTTGCCTCCCGAGTCCCAGCTATTGGGAGGAAATGGGGATTTTGCAGTAACCTTCCCCTGCCACGCCCACCAAGCCACACCCACGAAGCTGTGCCACGCCCAACCAAGCCACACCCACAGAACCGGTAGTAAAAATTCTGACTGGCCCCACCCCCATCCATTCTTTGCCTCCCGAGTCCCAGCTATTGGGAGGAAATGGGGATTTTGCAGTAACCTTCCCCTGCCACGCCCACCAAGCCACACCCACAAAGCTGTGCCACGCCCACCAAGCCACACCCACAGAACCGGTAGTAAAAATTCTGACTGGCCCCACCCTCATCCATTCTTTGCCTCCCGAGTCCCAGCTATTGGGAGGAAATGGGGATTTTGCAGTAACCTTCCCCTGCCACGCCCACCAAGCCACACCCACGAAGCTGTGCCACGCCCACCAAGCCACACCTACAGAACCGGTAGTAACAAAATTTGAAACCCACCACTGCCCCATACCCACAGCAGTTCTCAGTCATACAGGCAGTCCTCGACTTAAAAACATTCATTTAGTGACCGTTCAAAACTCCAGGGGCCCTGAAGAGAGAGACTTATGACCGTTTTTTCACATCCCCGTGGTGTCACATGATCAAAATTCAGACGTTTGGCAGCAGATTCATATTTATGACCGTTGCAGCATCCGCGGGGTCACGTGATCCCCTTTTGCGACCTTCTGACAAGGAAAGCCCATGGGGAAGCAAGACCCCTGCTCCTCATTTAACGACTGTCGTGATTCACTTAACAACAGGGGCCAAAAAAAGGTCGTAAAATGGGAGAAAACTCACAAATGTCTCACTTAGCAACATAAATTCGGGGCTCCATTGTGACCGTAAAACGAGGAGTACCCGTACGCTCCTCAGGCCTGGGGAAGTGTGTTAGTGAGTTTATGTGTTTGTGTGTGCACAGTTTTCCCAGCGTCTTTATATAGCCAACGTTTCCGTTTTCATTACTCGCTGCGGCCGCATCCATCCATCCGCCTGATGGACTAAATGAGCCTCTTGGCTTCCTTTCAACTTCCCCATAAAGTACCCCTAACGCTCTTAATATTATTTTATTTTTAAAAAGGAACCGATCAATAATGCAGCCCAGGGGGCCGGGTTGGAGTGTGTGTGTGTGTGGGGGGGTGAAATACTCAGCAAAAATACGGAAAGTTTAGCCACAATGGCTCCTCTTCCCACCAGCCCAGACCCAAATTTGCTGAGTTCACCAGTTACCGGCAGAATGAAAGGGGCCTTCTTGTGCATTGTGTGCAATTTGGAACACGGCTCGTTGCCTCTGTTGTTGTAGGACAAAATGCTTTTCCTCCCCATCTGGATTTTTTAGAAGAGGGTCTGGGGTCTCCATGCCTCCTTGCAGTTCACTGGGAGATTAGAAAGCAGAAATTCGCAACCTGATGGTCACACCCTATGTCGTGTCCCACTCCTCCTCTGACGGCCGGGTCGGGGAAGTCTGTATCGAGCGTGGCCACGAAGCCTCTGCAGCTTTGCCAAATTCCTGTCAAAGTTCTCAGGGCAGGCAGGAATCCAAGGTGTGACTTCAGCAATCCAGATTAGACTTTGCCTGACTCAAGGAATGCCAAAAAGCAGACCCTTTATATAGGCCATGGGGTGTGGCTCCATGACTCAGCACTTATCCAGGCCTGCCCCTCCCTTCCTTTTGCTGACGTCGCCTCTCCATTCTCCAGAAGCGGGGATCTGTCCACTGTGTCTTTTCGTCCTCCTGCTCAGCTGCCGGCAATTCTAGCTCGTGGCTGGCTTCGTGCTCACACGCTGTAGGAGGGAGGTTTGTTTGCTCAGTCTGTCCGGGCATGGTGCCAGGGCTGGGGGCTGGAGGCATGCCAGGCCATTCTTCTTCACTATCAGTCTCTGGCTCAGATAGCAGGAGATGGGAGGGCCCAGCTGAGGAGAGGAGGGCGGGCGAGGCACAACACCCTAGGTCCTATGATGGCGAACCTATGGCACACGGGTCACAGGTGGCACGCGTAGCCATATCAGTGGGACCAGAAGTTGACAAACGGACCATTTTCGGCCTCCGGAGTGTCTCCGGGGGGGGGTGTTTTTGTCCTCCCCAGACTCCTAGAAAGGCTCTGGAGGCTGGGGACAGCAAAAAATGGGCCTTCTGGTCTCACCAGAAATTGGCAAATGGGCCGTCTCTGGCCTCTGGAGGGCCTCTGGGGAGGTGGGGGCCCGTGCACATGTGCGGGGGTGGGGCACATAAAATTATGGGTGTGGGCTCGTGACTCCAACCCCCTGGCACGCGCTGGCAAAAAGGTTAACCATCACTGTCCTAGGTTGTCTCTGTGCAACTTAAGATCCAGGGTATTTGGGGGTTGTAGATCAGGGATCCCCAACCCCCGGGGTTGGCGCCCACTACTGGGCCATGGCAGGGATGGGACTAAAAAATTTAAACGTTGGGCGTGGCCATGGGGGCGTGGCCTACTCGGTCTCCTGCATCACGCTCTGGGGGGAGGGGATTTTTGCCCTCCCAAGACTCTGGAGGCTTTCCCCCAGCCACCGGAGGCCGGAAACGGATCTGTTTCCAGACTTCCGGTAAGACCATTTTTTCACCGTCACAGAGCCTCTGCGCAGTCCCTGCACTTAACTCACATCCAAAACGGGCCACGTGGAGACTCCTGGGAGGGGTGGGGTGGGCGGGGTCAGCCATTCCTTGTAACTACAGATTCAGCGAACCTGATTAAAATTAACATCCGGTTCGCCCAAACTGGCTGAATCCCACCCCTGGGCCACGGCCTATTCAAAACCAGGCCTCACGAACAGCGGGCCAGCACACAAGCATGCAGCTCAAGTCACTTGATGGGCTCACACAAGCACGCAAGTGGTAGGCAGGCACACACACACATGCACAAGTGCATGAGACGTCCTGTCACCTGCGTAAGATGAGCTGTGTGCCCAATACACGGCACAGTTGCCCTCTCCCAGTAGGAGATGCTGACTCTCCCAGTAGGAGACTAACTCACAGTAGAAGACTGTGCTCTGTCCCCCCTCACCACCGTCCGAGCGATGGCTTAATTAGCCGGCACTATCAGCTCTGGCAGCAGAGCATCTGCCAAGAGACTCTGTTATCTCCCTTGATGCTGATGAGTCACCCAGGAACAAACAGTACTTCAGCTCTAGTTAAACAGTTGATTTGCCTGCTACGAAGAGGCACAGCAGCCCTCACTGGTTTTATATCCTGTGGGGTGTAGCTCTATGACTCAGCACTTCCTAGGCCTGCCCCACCCCTGCTTCTGTTGTTCCCGCCTTTCCTGCCTACGAAACCTAGGGTCCAGCCAGGCCTGATTGCCATCAGCCGAGTCTGGAGGAGTGGCCTGGGGGGGGGAAGAGTCAGGGGACAGAGGCCTTGTTATCTCCTCCACCTGGCCTGCCTCTGCCTCCTGGAGCTGAGCCAGGAAAGCCGGTGCTCCCGAGGTAAGTCCTGATGGCCCTTCCCCCTCACTTTCCAAGTCACTTTCTGGCAGGGGGCCCGGCTTGGGGGGCGAAGACACAACAGACTGTGAGTTCAAGTCTTGCTTTATGCATTCCTCCAGAAAGATTACTCTACTAACCAGAACATACAAATCATTTGCTAGACCAATTCTCGAATACAGCTTGCCTGTCTGGAACCCACACCTCATTTCAGACATTAATACAATTCAGCGTGTCCAGAAATATTTTACAAGAAGAGTTCTCCACTCCTCTGATTACAACAAAATACCTTATGCCACCAGACTTGAAATCCTGGGTTTAGAAAATTTAGAACTACGCTGCCTTCGGCATGACCTGAGTATAACTCATAAAATCATCCGTCCTTCCTGTTGAAGACTACTTCAGCTTCAATTGCAACAATACATGAGCACACAATAGATTTAAGCTTAATGTGAACCGCTCCAATCTTGATTGCAGAAAATACGACTTCAGTAACAGAGTTGTTAATGCCTGGAATGCACTACCCGACTCTGTGGTCTCTTCCCAAAATCCCCAAAGCTTTAACCAAAGACTATCTACTATTGACCTCACCCCATTCCTAAGAGGTCTGTAAGGGGCGTGCATAAGAGCACCAGCATGCCTACCGTTCCTGTCCTAATGTTCCTTTTGGACAGTATATTTATATATACTGTTGTGTTTGACAAAATAAATAAAAATAAATGAAAGCCAGTTAGATGACTTTGGGCCAATCACCAAGAGTTGGGGACTTATCTAGTCCTGTCTTAGATCTGAACGCTGGCTTGAAGGCATGAGCATAGGCTGGGTGATTGGGCCAATTACCAGGAGATGGTGAGTTCTAGTTCCGCCTTAGGCATAAAAGTTGGCCGATGTTGTGTCTGCACCCCCTGAGCCGGGCCTCCTGGCAGAAAGTGACTTGGAAAGTGAGAGGGAAGGGCTGTCAGGACTTACCTTGGGAGCATCGGCTTCCCTGGCTCAGCTCCAGGAGCCAGAGGCAGGCCAGGTGGAAGAGATAACAAGGCCTCCATCCCCTGACTCTTCCCCCCCCCAGGCCACGCCTGCAGACCCGGCT
This sequence comes from Ahaetulla prasina, assembly GCF_028640845.1. Taxonomy (NCBI): domain Eukaryota; kingdom Metazoa; phylum Chordata; class Lepidosauria; order Squamata; family Colubridae; genus Ahaetulla; species Ahaetulla prasina. Next base: position 4,675,880 of record NC_080539.1, read on the forward strand.
GATGGCAATCAGACCTGGCTGGACCCTAGGTTTCATAGGCAGGAGAGGAGGAAACAACAGAAGCAGGGGTGGGGCAGGCCTAGGAAGTGCTGAGTCACGGAGCCACACCCCACAGGATATAAAGGCAGCAAGAGCTGCTGTGCCTCTTCGTAGCAGGCAAATCAACTGCTAACTGAGAGCTGAAGTACTGTTTGTTCCTGGGTGACTCATCGGCGTCGAGGGAGATAACAGAGTCACTTGGCAGACGCTTGCTATTTTGCTGCCAGAGCTGATAGTGCCGGCTAACTAAGCCATCGCTCGGACGGAGGCGAAGGGGGACACAACAGCTGAGTGACTTTGAGCCAGTCTTTCTCTCTCAGCCCAATGCACCTCATAAGGTTGTTGTTGTAGGGAAAAATAGGAGGAGGAAGATGTGTTGGGTATGTGAGTTATTTGTAACAATAATAAAAGCAGGATACAAATAAAATAATTATCTCGGCTAGTTTTTCTGGATTGCGGTGTAAAATTTTATTATCGCCTCTGACCATAGTATGCATGTTTATTTCAAGGTGTATAGCATGCCGTTCAATTTTAAATAAATGTTTGGGGCAACTGTCATCCAAGCTAGGGTTGATCTGCAAAAAAATAACAACAACAACAACTCCTCAGGAAGATTTCATCCCAAAAGAGACGCTAAATTGGGGGGGACCAGCTCAGTAGTAAGTTTCCCGCTCAACCCAGCCCCCCGGATAACGTCGCAGAAGAAACTTGCGGATTTCATCGTAGACAAAAATGAGCACCGAGAACGGGACAGCACACAGCCACCACGTCACACGGAGCGGGTACATGCGTAGAGCCACCTCCATTCCTGGGCAGTAGGAGAGAAAGGCCGCCAAGGTGGTCTCTTCAATCAGGCCGAAGACCATAATCTCATTCCTCATGCCCTGATGGAAAAGGGACAGCTTCCTGGTCTTGCAGATGATGAGGTCAGCCCACTGGACGACCACGATGCTGATGAAGAAAGCGGTGTGACAGGTGAACTCCACCACTTTCCGCTGCTGGTACGTCCACTGCTGGCCGTAACTGTCTTCCAGGTCATTTATGGAATGGTCGTCCCACTCCAGGCGGATCCCCAGCAAGGTGGACGGCAGGAACCCGTTCTCGGCCATGATGACGAAGTAGGTGAAGAAGCCGGCGAGGGCTTGCATCATACCGATCTGTCCGTACGCCATGCTGATCAGGCGCTCGTTCACCAGCTTGTCCGTCTTGGCGTTCCGCGGCTTCCTCTTCATGATGTCACTCTCGGCTTTCTCGTAGGCCAGGGAGATGGCGGGCACCATGTCGGTGCCCAGGTCGATGCACAAAATGGTGATGGTGCCCAGGGGCAGCGGGATGTTGAAGATGATGAACAGAAGGAAAGGGGAGATCTCTGGAATGTTGCTGGTCAGCGTGTAGGCAATGGACTTCTTCAGGTTGTCAAAGATCAGGCGGCCTTCCTCCACGCCCGTCACGATGGAAGCGAAGTTGTCATCCAGAAGGATCATGTCGGCAGCCTGCTTGGATACATCGGAACCTGTGATGCCCATGGCAATGCCAATGTCGGCTTTCTTGAGGGCTGGGGAGTCGTTCACCCCATCTCCGGTCACAGCGACGATGGCCCCCTGCCTCTGACACCCTTCCACGATGATCAGCTTCTGCTGTGGGGACGTGCGAGCAAAGACGATCTCAGAATGACTCGAGAGAATCTTGTCCAGTTGTTCTGAGGTCATATCCTTAAGTTCGGAACCGTGAACTACGCAGGCCACAGCTTCCCGGGGATCGACTTGGCTGACTGGGATCTCCAGCCGGGCTGCGATGTCTTCGACCGTCTCGCTGCCTTCAGAAATGATCCCGACCCCTTTGGCAATCGCTTTGGCAGTGATCGGGTGGTCGCCCGTGACCATGATCACTTTAATCCCAGCACTGCGGCACTTCCCAACGGCATCCGGCACGGCAGCACGAGGTGGGTCGATCATGGAGATAAGCCCCACAAAGCACAGCTTGGTGGTGGGGAAGTTAGGTTTGTCCGTGTCGAACTTGAAGCCATGTGGAAACTGTTTGTCGGGGAGGTAGCAGTGGCAGAATCCGAGGACTCTCTCGCCTAACCCCCCGAGATAATTGTAGGTGTTCAGAAAAGATTCCTGTATCTTCTTGTCCAGGATCACTTCTTTTCCTTGCAACAGGATGGTGGTGCAACATTCCAAGATCCGCTCTGGAGCGCCCTTCATCACCAAGAGATGACCTTTGGATTTGTCTGCGGCTTCATGGATGGAGAGCTGGTACTTGTTGGTGGAGTTGAAGGGGATCTCGGCTACTTTGGGATTCTTCTCGCGCATCTCCTTGACGGAGCCCCAGGACAGCTCGATACACTTAAGGAGGGCCGACTCGGAGGCGTCTCCGGTGGTCTCCTTTTTAGCAATAGGGATGTTCTCCTGGTCAGCTTTGAAGTCTGCCCTGTTGCACAACCCTGCAATGTGGGCCAGGGCCAGCCAGGTGGGTGAGCGTGTGTTAAATATGGCCCCAGCATAAATCTCAGTGATGTTGGCTTCATAGATCTCATTGTCAAACCACAGGTGGGCGACGGTCATACGGTTCTGAGTCAGCGTTCCAGTTTTGTCCGAGCAGATTGTGGAGGTGGAACCCAGGGTCTCTACGGCTTCTAAGTTTTTCACCAGGCAGTTCTTCCGTGCCATGCGTTGGGCAGTGAGGGTTAGGCAGACGGTGACAGTGGCCAGCAAACCTTCTGGGACATTTGCCACGATGATACCGATCAGGAAGACCACGGCTTCCAGCCAGTCGTACCCAAGAATCATGGCCAAGATGAAGAATGTCACTCCTAGGAAAACGGCGACTCCGGTGATGATGTGGATAAAATGCGCTATTTCCCGGGCAATCGGCGTAGGGCGTTCGCTCAAACCGGAAGCCAGTGAAGCAATGCGACCCATGACTGTGTAGTCCCCTGTCAAGATGACGATGCCCCGAGCTGTGCCTTCAACACAATTCGTGGAGAAGAAACAGATGTTTTGGGTCTCCAGGGGGTTCTCGTTGGTAAACTCGGCCGAACGACTCTGGGGTTCCGACTCACCAGTCAGAGAGGAATTGTCCACTTTGCAACCGGTGGCAGAGATGATCCTTAAGTCCGCAGGAATCCGATCGCCCCCTTTGACCTCCACCAGATCTCCCACAACTACAACCTCAGCGTTGATCTGCATCTTTTCACCATCCCGGATGACCAGAGCTTGCTGTGGAACCATGTGCTTGAAGGATTCCATGATTTTGGAACTTTTGGCTTCCTGAAAGTAGGAGAAACACCCGGTCACGATAACCACGCCGGATAGCACAGCGCCCAGATACAGGTTGTCCTTCTGTACTCTCGCACCCATCATGTTTTGCACCCAGTACGCCAGAAAGCAAAGAATCGCGCCGATCCACAGTAAGATGGAAAACCCGCCGAAGAGTTGCTTGCAAAATTTGACCCACTCCGGCGTGGTTCGTGGAGGAGTGAGGGCATTTAAGCCATTCTTTTCCAAGGTCTGGGCAGCCTGTGCCCTGGTCAGTCCTTTGGTGAGATCCACCTCATACTTAAGGCTGAGTTCCTGAAGAGACAATTTGTGATCATCAAGGGTCACTTCCTTCTTCAGTTCTTCCAGTTCTTCTTTCCCCCTGGGCTTTCTTTTCTTGATGTGGGATTCCTTTTTATTCATGGTGGCGTTTGGATCTTCCAAGTCAATCCTCCAACTCTTAGGTTTCCCTCTTTAGAGGAATACGGCGCAGCTCCAGGGGAAAGGAAAGGGGCAGGAGAAGAAGGAGAGAAGGAGGACTTCTCTCCAAAAGAGGACGCAGAAGAATGAGAGGTTCTCCAAGGAAAACCCAGCAACCAACTGAAGCTTAACCTCCTGGGAACTCAACTCCATCAGTAGCTTCAAAGGACAAATCCATTGTCCTGCTGTTGGGTAACCCAACAATGCCTGTCTCTTAGCAACCAAGAAGTAACTGCCTCCTTTGGTGATGTCATAGCTCCTAGCAACAGAAAGAATAACAAAAGAACAAGAGTTGGAAGGTACCTTGGAGGTCATCTAGTCCAGGGGTCTCCAACCTTGGTCCCTTTAAGACTTGTGGACTTCAACTCCCAGAGTTCCTCAGCCAGCTTTGCTGGCTGAGGAACTCTGGGAGTTGAAGTCCACAAGTCTTAAAGGGACCAAGGTTGGAGTCCCCTGGTCTAGTCCAAGGGTATCAAACTAGGGTTAAAATGTAAAATTTGTTACTACCAGTTCTGTGGGCGTGGCTTGGTGGGGGGCGCTAATGTGACTGGGTGGGCGTGGCCAACTTTTTTTTTTTTACTTCTAAAAGCATTTTTTCTAGAACCTCTTCAGCCAAAGAGGTTGTAAAAAATGCTTTTAAAAGCCTCTGATGATCAGGCAACTCAGCTGGGATCGCCAGAGGAGTCTTTTAAAAGCATTTTTTCCCCAGCCTCTTCAGCCGAAGAGGTTGTAGAAAAAAATGCTTTTAAAGGGTTCTGATGATCTCAGCTGAGTTGTCTGATCATCAGAGGCTTTTAAAAGCATTTTTTACAGCCTCTTCGTCCGAAGAGGTTCTAGAAAAAATGCTTTTAAAAGTAAAAAAAAAAAAAGTTGGCCATGCCCACCCGGGTTTTTTTTTTCTTTTAAAAGCATTTTTTCTAGAACCTCTTCAGCCAAAGAGGTTGTAAAAAATGCTTTTAAAAGCCTCTGATGATCAGGCAACTCAGCTGGGATCGCCAGAGGAGCCTTTTAAAAGCATTTTTTTCCCAGCCTCTTCAGCCAAAGAGGTTGTAGAAAAAAATGCTTTTAAAGGGTTCTGATGATCTCAGCTGAGTTGTCTGATCATCAGAGGCTTTTAAAAGCATTTTTTACAGCCTCTTCGTCTGAAGAGGTTCTAGAAAAAATGCTTTTAAAAGTAAAAAAAAAAAAAAGTTGGCCATGCCCACCCGGTTTTTTTTTTCTTTTAAAAGCATTTTTTCAGCCGAAGAAAAAATGTTTTTAAAAGTAAAAAAAACAAAACCCTCTGATGATCGCGTGGCTCAGCTGGGCATGGGGGGGGCAGGGATTTGTGCTACTGGTTCTCCGAACCACCCACCGCCATCGCTACCGGATCAGGCGATCCGGTCCGAACCAGGAGCATTTCACCCCTGTATAATTTTTTGTATAATTTAATTTCTATACCGCCCTTCTCCCGAAGGATTCAGGGCGGTGTAGAGCCATATTAAAACTACAAATACAAATAACAAGTTTAAAAGCAAATTAAAACCAAATATTTAATGGCCAGATCAACTAAAACGGTCAAAGACGGACATAAAACCCGTTTAAAACTACAATTAAAATTATACTTAGACTAGTCCCGCACGATGAAATCCAGCCCTTGGGGGTGCTTAGATCTGGCCCGTGGGGCTGCCGTGGAAACAGCGAAGGACTGGCCCGTGGTACCTCTACCAGCAAAAGTGGCGCTCGGGAGGGCTGGCAGAAGGTTGCAGGAGGCCGTCACAGGCAAAAACGGAGCTCAGGAGTCCGTTTTCGCTGGCAGAGCGATCGGGCCAACACAGGCGCCCCTGACATGAATGATATCGAGCTGACCACAGCCACTTCGCCCCTCTCCCCCCACCCCCCCCCGAGGTCAAGCACAACCCTGATTCGGCCCTCAATGAAATTGAGTTTGTAGTCTTATTAATGTGGTTTGGGGGAATGGAGGAAAGGATGATAAAATTTTTAGGTGTTTGATCCTTTATTTAAAAGTATTATAGAATAAATTGAGATTTGTGAAACTTAAGAAAATTAAGAGATGATTAAAGAATGATTATTCACGAGGTTTTTGGGGAATCAGAGAATTAAGTTAAAAATGAAGTTGAAATTGAATTGATAAGTAAGAGATAGTCTACATTTGTTTTTTGTTTTTTCTTGTTATTTTTTTTTCTTTTTTCTGGATAATATAACATAACATAACATCAGAGTTGAAAGGGACCTTGGAGGCCTTCTAGTCCAACCCCCTGCCCAGGCAGGAAACCCTACACCATCTCAGTCAGATGGTTATCCAACATTTTCTTAAAAATTTCCAGTGTTGGAGCATTCACAACTTCTGCAGGCAAGTCGTTCCACTTATTAATTGTTCTAACTGTCAGGAAATTTCTCCTTAGTTCTAAGTTGCTTCTTTCTTTGACCAGTTTCCACCCATTGCTTCTTGTTCTACCCTCAGGTGCTTTGGTGAACAGCCTGACTCCCTCTTCTTTGTGGCAGCCCCTTAGATATTGGAACACAGCTATCATGTCTCCCCTAGTCCTTCTTTTCATTAAACTAGACATACCCAGTTCCTGCAACCGTTCTTCATATGTTTTATCCTCCAGTCCCCTAATCATCTTTGTTGCTCTTCTCTGCACTCTTTCTAGAGTCTCAACATCTTTTTTACATCGTAAAAAATAGTAATTTTTATATATATTTTATATATAAAATTTTATATATTTTATAATAATAGTAATAACAATATTTTTTATGAGATTAAATTACTGTTATATTTGGAATAAAGGAGTAGAAGGGGTTTGAAATTTGGAGAGTAGACTTGATTTAAATATTGATTTCCGAATGGGGAGATGGAATAGAATTTTGGGAAAGATATGTGCAAATAAAAATAATTTTATAAAGGAGAAAGAAATATATTGGATTTAATGTAATGGGGGGGGGTGAAATTTGAAATTTGTTTAAGGATGTACCTGACTGATATTCTGTTCAAAATGATTGTTTTATGTTTTACAAAAATAAAAATAAAAAAAATTTGGCAAAAAAACCCAAAGAAATTGAGTTTGTAGTCCAACCCCCGGCTCAAGCAGGAGAACCTACAGCAGTGTTTCTCAACCGTGGCAACTTGGAGGTGGGTGGACTTGAACTCCCAAAATTCCCCAACCAGCATAGCTGTGCTGGTTGGGGAATTCTGGGAGTTGAAGTCCACCCATCTTCAAGCCACCAAGGTTGAGAAACACAGCTGGACCAGGCCAATGGCTGTCCAAAGTCTTCTTTAAAATCTCCGCTAGACTACTGCTTCTATGAAGTTCCTAGGACCAGCGATATTTGGGGAGTGGGTGGGGGGAGCTATTTCCTCCTTATTTTAGGAAGGGCGGAATGGAGGAGGAAGCAAAAGAGATGATATTGGTGGTGATAATGATGATGTTGATGATTCCCAGGGTTAGTTGTTCCAGACCCAAAAACGTACAAGGACGCAAATAATTTAGAATGCCTTAAGCATAAATAACTTGGAAATATTCAACCATGTCCCTCATTCAGAATATAACTCTCACATTGGACGTTCAGAAAAAGCAAATTGCCAGGAATTAGAATGAGCTTAATAGATAAAGGTTATCTTGAAAGTTCCTGTGTAACTTCCTTAATAGACAGTGGGTATGCTGTAGGCCCGTGATGGCGAGTGTTCTGTCTCCTTCCCCACTTCAGAGTAACGAGCTGGCCTTCAGCCAGTGGATTCACGGCTCTTATCAGTCCTGGCAGAGAAACCGCAGCTGCCTGCCAAAGTTCAAACAAATGACTCACGTAGCAAGACTTTCAGCTCTTTTTGAAACGGATCAGCTAAACTTTGCTTCCCGTGGAGTGAGAGCAGTCCCAAAGCTCCTTATATATCCTGTGGGGTGGGGCTGCTGCCCCATCCTTCCCTTTGATTACGCTGCCTCTCTAATCTTCTGAAGCGCGGGTCAAGCCAAGCTTGATTATTATTATCAGCTGGGTCTTGAAGGCGTAGCCTGGGGAAGGGAGGAATCAGGGGATGTCGGCCTCATTACATCCTCCGACTGGCCTGGTTCTGGCTCCTGGAGCCGGGCCAAAGGAATCGGTGCTCCTGAGGTAAGCCTTACCAGCCCTTGCCCCTCACTCTCAGAGTCACTTTCGGGCATGGGGCCAGGTTCGGGGGCTGCAGTCACAACAGCGAGCCTATGGTACGCGTGCCAAAGGTGGCATGCAGAGCCCTCTCTGTGGGCATATGTGCTGTCGCCAGCTACTCTGGTTTCTAGCGAGCTGGCCAGCTGGTCTTTGCGGGTACTGGAGCACCAGAAAAATGGCCTGTAAACAGCCAAAAAAGGCCCCGAAACAGGCCGTTTTGGGGGGCTTTTTCAGGCAGGATTTTCAGGCCTTTTTTCGGGCCAAAAATGATCTGAAAAATGGCCGAAAAACGGCCTGAAAATGGCCAAAAAGCAACCCCAAAACAAGCATGTGTGTGCTGGGCAGCTCGTCTCCGGGTTTTCGGCGCTCTGGCGCACTCACATGCACTCAAACCACACATCCGGTGTTGTGACTCGTCCTCCCTCCTCTCCTCAGCCGGGCCTCTCCCGTCTCCAACCAGGCCTTTTATCAGACCCGAGTCTGATAATGAAGATGAACGGCCTGCCATGCCTCCAGCCCCCGGCCTTGGCCCCATGCCCAGAGAGGATTCAAGGAGTGAAAGGAGAAGCCCGATAAACCTCACTCATACAGCCTGTGTTCCTTTGGCTCAGCCTTCAGAGGAAGCCAGCCACGTGCTGGAATTACTGACAGCAGATCCAGCTGAAGACAATTGAGGGTGGGAGGACCCTCGCTTCCGGACATCTGAGAGGCGACGCCAGCAGAAGGAGGGGTGGGGCAGGCCTGGATAAATGCTGAGTCATGGAGCCACACCCCACAGCCTATATAAAGGACCTGCTTTTGGCATTCCAACCTTGAGTCAAGGAAAGTCTTATCTAGTTTGCTGATATCGGACTCTATCGCTGAAGTCACAACTTGGACTCCTGCCTGCCTTGATAAACCTCGAAGGAATTTGGCAAGCTGCAGAGGCTTTGTTGCCAAGCTTGTTACGGACTTCCTTGACTTGTTCGTCGGAATGGGAGTGGGACACAACATCCGGTTTGGCTGCCCAGGAAGTGACACGAGGCTGGCTCCAGGGGATTATAAATGCTTCTTTGATGGAAGGGGTTTTTCCCACCGCCTTGAAGGAGGCGGTGGTGAGACCTCTCCTCAAGAAGCCTTCCCTGGACCCAGCTATTTTGGGTAATTATCGTCCAGTCTCCAACCTTCGCTTTGTGGCGAAGGTTGTAGAGAGTGTGGTTGAATGGCAGCTCCCCCGGCACCTGGAGGAAACTGTCTATCTGACCTCAGTCCAGTCCGGCCCAACCCGTTATAACGAGACGGCTGCTTCAGGATGACCTCTGAGGGCCAGGGACAGGGTTGCTCCTCTGCCTTGGTCCTATTAGATCTCTCAGCTGATACCATCGACTATGGTATCCTGCTGCACCGTTGGAGGGATTGGGATGCACCGTGCATCGGTGGTTCTCTCTATCTCTGACTGTCAGCAGACTGTGTTGACAGGGGGCAGAGGTCGCCCGAGGCGCCTCACTTGTGGGTGCCTCAGGGTCGATTCTCTCGCCTACCCTGTTCAACATCTATATGAAGCCGCTGGGTGAGGTCATCAGTGGTTTCGGGTGAGTTATCATCTGTACGCTGATGATACTCAGCTGTACTTTTCCACCCCGGACCACCCCAACGAAGCGGTCAAGTGCTGTCCCGTGCCTGGAAGCTGTACGGGTCTGGATGGGGAGAAACAGACTCAAGCTCAATCCTCCAAGACGGAGTGGCTGTGGATGCCGGATCTGGTACAGTCAGCTGCATCCGCAGCTGACTGTTGGGGCGAGTTAGTGGCCCCAAAGGAGGTGGTTCGTAACTTGCGCCCTCCTGGATGGACGGCTGTCTTTGATGAACACCTGCCTGCCGCCAGGAGGGCCTTTACCAGGTTCGCCTGGTTCGCCAGTTGCGCCCCTTCCTTGATCGGGATGCCTTATGCACGGTCACCACGCCTGGTTACGCCTAGGCTGGATTATTGCAATGTTTACATGGGGCTGTCTTTGAGTGCACCCGGAGGCTGCAGTTAGTCCAGAATGCGGCTGCGCTGAGTAGTAACGGAGCCGTCAGGCTCCTGACATCGCTGTCTGTAGCTTGCACTGGCTTCCTGTGGTCTTTCGGTGCGCTTCAAGATTTTGGTAACTATCTTTAAAGCGCCCATGGCTTAGGACCCGGTACTTACGAGACCGCCTGCTGTTACCCTTTGCCTCCCACCGACCAGACGCTCACAGAGAGGGTCTCTCAGGGTGCCGCCCGCCAAACAGTGTCGGCTGGCGGCCCCAGGAGTAGGGCCTTCTGTGGGGGCAGTGACGCCTGAACAACTTCCGGCTCGCTAAGTGCCTGATCTTCGGACCTTCCGTCGTGAGCTCAAAACATATTTATTCATTAAAGCGGGACTGGCATAATTAGGGATGTATTTTAATTGGGTTTTTTAATATTTTTTAACTTCTTAATTTAAATTTTAATAATCAGCCTTTAAAATTTGCTCTTTTTAATTGTTGTTTTAAATTGTATACATTCTTGTTTTATTTTGGCTGTACACCGCCCTGAGTCCTTCGGGAGAAGGGCGGTATAAAAATTTAATAAATAAATAAAAATAAATAAATAAATGTATACTGCTGTATACATAATATACCTTAACTCCGGTGAAGCATTTGATGTAATACAGGCCGCCCTCAACTTATGACCACAATCGAGCCCCAAATTTCCGTTGCTACGCAAGACAACTGTTAGGTGAGTTTTGCTCCATTTTACAACATTGGTTGCCCCAGCTGTGAAGTGAATCACTGCAGTGCTTAAGTGCAGTAACGCGGACGTTAAGTGAATCTGGCTTCCCCCACTGACGTTGCTTGTCAGAAGCTTGCAAAAAAGTGATCGCACGATCCAAGGACACGTGGCGACCATCATAAATATGAGCCAGTTGCCAAGCGTCTGAACTTTGATCACAGGATCGCGGGGATGCTGCAAGAGTTGTAAGTGTGAAAAACGGCCGTAAGTCATTTTTCCAAGTGTCGTCGTAAACTTTGCATGGTCACGAAATGAATAGTTGTAAGTAAAGGACTTGTATGGGTTGGAGAAGGATTTTTTAAAGAAACAACTTTTTGACGTGATTCTTGGAAAGAAATTATAAGACGGTGGGATTCTTTCTGCCTGTCAGAAAACAGACCACGATGTGACTAAACCCAGCAAAAGAAAGATGAAGGAGCCCAGGAAGAAGGGTTCCCCAAGGCACCCCTAAAAGAGAGACAGAAGGGCAGCGGCTTCCGAGGTTGATGGTTGCTCCAATCTAAGACTTATCCAAGTGTTCATCAATAGAACTGGTAGACAGGAATGGAGAATTTTGGAAGTGGAAGTCCACCCCTCTTAAAGCATGGCTGGCTGGGGGATTCTGGGAGTAGAAGCCCATCCATCTTAAAGCAGGCTGGCTGAGGGATTCTGGGAGTGGAAGTCCACCCCTCTTAAAGCATGCTGGCTGGGGGATTCTGGGAGTGGAAGTCCACCCATATTAAAGGATGCTGGCTGGGGGATTCTGGGAGTGGAAGTCCACCCATCTTAAAGCAGGCTGGCTGGGGAATTCTGGGAGTTGAAGTCCACCCATCTTAAAGTATGCTGGCTGGGGGATTCTGGGAGTGGTTGCTCCAATCTAAGACTTATCCAAGTGTTCATCAATAGAACTGGTAGACAGGAATGGAGAATTTTGGAAGTGGAAGTCCACCCCTCTTAAAGCATGCTGGCTGGGGGATTCTGGGAGTGGAAGTCCACCCCTCTTAAAGCATGCTGGCTGGGGGATTCTGGGAGTGGAAGTCCACCCATCTTAAAGCATGCTGGCTGGGGGATTCTGGGAGTGGAAGCCCATCCATCTTAAAGCATGCTGGCTGGGGGATTCTGGGAGTGGAAGTCCACCCCTCTTAAAGCAGGCTGGCTGGGGGATTCTGGGCGTGGAAGTCCACCCCTCTTAAAGCACGCTGGCTGAGGAATTCTGGGAGCGGAAGTCCACCCCTCTTAAAGCATGCTGGCTGGGGGATTCTGGGAGTGGAAGTCCACCCCTCTTAAAGCATGCTGGATGGGGGATTCTGGGAGTGGAAATCCACCCCTCTTAAAACAGGCTGGCTGGGGAGTCTGGGAGCGGAAGTCCACCCCTCTTAAAGCATGCTGGCTGGGGGATTCTGGGAGTGGAAGTCCACCCCTCTTAAAGCATGCTGGATGGGGGATTCTGGGAGTGGAAATCCACCCCTCTTAAAACAGGCTGGCTGAGGAATTCTGGGAGTGGAAGTCCTCCCCTCTTAAAGCATGGCTGGCTGGAGAATTCTGGGAGTGGAAGTCCACCCCTCTTAAAGCATGCTGGCTGGGGGATTCTGGGAGGAAGTCCACCTCTTAAAGCAGGCTGGCTGGGGAATTCTGGGAGTGAAGTCCACCTCTTAAAACAGGCTGGCTGAGGAATTCTGGGAGTGGAAGTCCTCCCCTCTTAAAGCATGGCTGGCTGGAGAATTCTGGGAGTGGAAGTCCACCCCTCTTAAAGCATGCTGGCTGGGGGATTCTGGGAGTGGAAGTCCACCCCTCTTAAAGCATGCTGGCTGAGGAATTCTGGGAGCGGAAGTCCACCCATCTTAAAACAGGCTGGCTGAGGAATTCTGGGAGTGGAAGTCCACCCATCTTAAAGCAAGCTGGCTGAGGAATTCTGGAAGTCCACCCCTCTTAAAGCATGCTGGCTGGGGGATTCTGGGAGTGGAAGTCCACCCATCTTAAAGCAAACTGGCTGAGGAATTCTGGGAGTGGAAGTCCAACCCTCTTAAAGCAGGCTGGCTGGAGGATTCTGGGAGTGGAAGTCCACCCCTCTTAAAGCAGGCTGGCTGGGGGATTCTGGGAGTGGAAGTCCTCCCATCTTCCAGTTGCCAACTTTGCAAAAACCCCACTGAGAGTTTGCTTGCCTGTAGATCTTGGTGGTATGTACGTGACCCAAATGGCCCAAGCCATCCAGGAGGGTCTTTCCCTTCCCGTCTCCCTACTCCCCACAGGGCCTGGCTATCGATCTGAAGGTCAACGGCTGGCAGGAGCTCTCGCTGGCATGTTTACAGCGTCTCTCCCGAGCTAAACCGCAGCCACTTAGCAACAATTGACTGCAATCTGTTCGTTTTGCTTGCTACTCTCCCTTTGCAAAAGGAAATTAATAAATCCGCCCAAGAAGAGTTCTGCATTATTCCGCTGGCTCTCTGCAAGACAAGACCTTTTATCAGAGCTAAATGAGATCCGGGAGGGGGATTCTGGGAGGAAGTCCTCCTCTTAAAGCAGCTGGCTGGGGATTCTGGGAGGAAGTCCTCCCTCTTAAAGCAGGCTGGCTAGATTCTGAATCCTCCCCAGAGCATTTTGATGGCTTGTGGTCTCTGTTGAAATGTCAGGATTTTATGCAATTGTAGGGGTTAACTTTGGGACTTTGGTGCTCTGATAACGTTCCCTAGTTGGATTCTGGGAGGAAGTCCTCCCTCTTAAAGCATGGCTGGCTGGGGATTCTGGGAGGAAGTCCTCCTCTTCCTCCTCTTCTCCTCCTTCCTCCTCCTCCTTCCTCCTCTTCCTCCTCCTCCTCCTCCTCCTCCTTCCTCCTCCTCCTCTCTTCTCCTCCTCCTCCTCCTCCTCCTCCTCCTTCTCTTCACCTCCTCCTCCTCCTTCCTCCTCCTCCTCCTCTTCTCCTCCTCCTCCTCTTCCTCCTCCTCCTCCTCCTCTCCTCCTTCTCTTCACCTCCTCCTCCTCCTTCCTCCTCCTCCTCCTCCTTCCTCCTCCTCCACCTCTTCTCCTCCTTCTCTTCACCTCCTCCTCCTCCGTCCTCCTCCTCTTCTCCTCCTTCTCTTCTCTCCTCCTCCTCCTCCTTCTTCCTCCTCCTCCTTCTTCCTCCTTCTCTTCTCCTCCTTCTCTTCACCTCCTCCTCCTCCTTCCTCCTCCTCCTCTTCTCCTCCTTCTCTTCACCTCCTCCTCCTCCTTCCTCCTCCTCCTCCTCTTCTCCTCCTCCTCCTCTTCCTCCTCCTCCTCCTCTTCTCCTCCTTCTCTTCACCTCCTCCTCCTCCTTCCTCCTCCTCCTCCTCTTCTCCTCCTTCTCTTCCTCCTCCTTCCTCCTCCTCCTTCCTCCTCCTCCACCTCTTCTCCTCCTTCTCTTCACCTCCTCCTCCTCCTTCCTCCTCCTTCCTCCTCCTCCTCCTTCCTCCTCCTCCTTCTTCCTCCTCCTCCTCCTCCTCTTCTCCTTCTTCCTCCTTCCTCCTCCTTCCTTCTCCTCTCCTTCTTCCTCCTCCTCCACCTCTTCCTTCTTCTCTTCACCTCCTCCTCCTCCTTCCTCCTCCTCCTCTTCTCCTCCTTCTCTTCCTCCTCCTCCTCTTCCTCCTCCTCCTCCTCCTCTTCCTCCTCTTCCTCCTCCTCCCTTGTGACACTGATAATGTTCCTAGTTTCCTTCTTTGCCCCCTCCAGCACCTCCTTCTCCTTCTCCTCTCCTCCTCCTCCTCCTCCTCCTCCTCCTCCTCTCCTCCTTCTCTTCACCTCCTCCTCCTCCTTCCTCCTCTCTTCTCCTCCTTCTCTTCCACCTCCTCCTCCTCCTTCCTCCTCCTTCTTCTCCTCCTTCTTCACCTCCTCCTCTCCTTCTCCTCCTCCTCCTCCTCCTCTTCCTCCTCCTCCTCCCCTTCTCCTCCTCCTCCTCCTCTTCCTCCTCCTCCTCCTCCTCTCCTCCTTCTCTTCCTCCTCCTCCTTCCTATTCCTCCTCCTCCTTCCTCCTCCTCCTCTTCTCCTCCTTCTCTTCACCTCCTCCTCCTCTCCTCCTCCTCTTCTCCTCCTTCTCTTCATCTCCTCCTCCTCCTCCTTCCTCCTCCTCCTTCTTCTTCCTCCTCCTTCTCTTCCTCCTCCTCTTCTCCTCCTCCCCTCTTCTCCTCCTTCTCTTCACCTCCTCCTCCTCCTTCCTCCTTCTCCTCCTCCTTCTTCTCCTTCTCTTCATCCTCCTCCTTCCTCCTCCTCCTCTTCTCCTCCTTCTCTTCATCCTCCTCCTCCTTCCTCCTCCTCCTCTTCTCCTCCTCCTCCTCCTTCCTCCTCCTCCTCCTCCTCTTCCTCCTCTTCCTCCTCCTCCCTTGTGACACTGATAATGTTCCCTAGTTGGGTCATGAAACGTTTGCAAGAAAACCACCAAGCTCAGACAGCACCAAGGACCACCTCCTCCTTCTCCTCCTTCTCCTCCTCCTCCTCCTCCCTCCTTCTGGCACTCATAATGTTCCCTAGTTGGGTCATGAAATGTCTGCAAGAAAACCAGCCAAACTCAGAGAGCACCAAGGACCCCCGCCGTCCTCCTCCTCCCCGCTTCTAGCATTGATGACGTTACCTAGATGGGTCATGAAACATCTGCAAGGAAACAAATGGTTATAAGTCGAGGACCACCTGTGCAATAAAAGCAATAAGCAGTGCGTTAAAAAAATATCATGCAACCCGCATTCATTTTAAAAAGCAGGGAGGCCACAGGGGGAAAAAAAATCAACTACAATGGAACCTGCCAAAGTCAATCTGCCCAAAAGACAGATCAGCAGCAGGGGGTGGAAAGAGCCCCTTGATTTATGATAACGGTTGCTGGGTTTCATTGTCACCATTTTCAAATCTACAGGATGGGTGCTTTATTGTCTCTTTATTGAGCAGCTGCTGCCATATGGCTCCTGCCAGCAACATTCTATGCACAGGAATGAGTATACAATTATATATATATTTGTTTTCTGAGGTTTTCGCAGGTGTTTGTATGTAGGTCTTTGGATCAGGCTGCAAAATTGGAATTCTTAGTTTCAGTTTCATTGTCATCTTGACTTCAATGTGTTAGCAAAGGAGAAGCACAAGCTGAAATGAAGATGATGAATGAGACTTCATACTGTCAAGATTCTATGGCCCATCCAAAGACCTCATATATATAGAACAGAATAGAATTTTTTATTGGCCAAGTGTGATTGGACACACAAGGAATTTGTCTTGGTGCATATGCTCTCAGTGTACATAAAAGAAAAGACACGTTCATCAAGGTACAACATTTACAACACAATTGATGGTCAATATATCAATATAAATCATAAGGATTGCCAGCAACAAGTTATAGTCATACAGTCATAAGTGGAAAGAGATTGGTGATATATATATGCATGTGTATATATAAATATATATATAAAGCAGGCTGGCTGGGGGATTCTGGGAGTGGGAGTCCACCCCTCTTAAAGCAGGCTGGCTGGGGGATTCTGGGAGTGGAAGTCCACCTGTAATGTATCTTTAAGAGTTTTGGAGGGAAAACTGAGCGGGAAAAAGCACGTTGCTGATTGGATGAAGCCTCTGGCTAAACTGTATATAAAGAGAGGGTTTTCCCAGCCTGAGCCGCTGGGTTCACCATATAGTAAAGAGCTGTTGTCACTATCCTGGTCTCCTGCCTCGTTATTGCCCGAATTTAACACTGGCGACGAAGGTGGGATCTCGAGGCTAAGAGCGCCAGGAAAAAAGCTGAAGTCACCAGGAAGACGCGAACCCAGAAAACAAGGGGCGGAAAGCAGCGATGTCCAGCTACACACCGCCAGCGCCATTCGACCCAGCTAAGGAAAAATGGGGGTCATACATGGCTCGTTTGAGTGTTTCCTCGGTGAGCGAACTTCAGGAGTTTCAGACAACAGGAAGCGGCGTATTTCCTGAGCCACTGCGGTCCAGAGGTTTTCGACATCGCAGAATCCTTGGCGGACCAACGCGTACCTGTCGGTACCGTGGCAAACTCTGCAGACTATTGAAGCCCATATGCCGCGCCGTCCAAGTATGTGCAGCGGTTGAATTCGGGGGCAGACAGCAAGGCGAGTCCATCAGCGTATACATGGCAGCCCTGAGGAAAGCCTCAAAACATTGCGAGTACCGAGACTTGGAAGAGGCATTGCTGGAGCAACTCATCCGTGGGGTCAGGGACATCCGTTTGCGGGCGGCTGCTGTCTAAAAGCAACCTAGCTGGCAAGCGCCTTGGATGAAGCCAGGGCTCATGAGATGTCTACCCAAGCGGCGGAAACCCTACAAAAGCAGGTCGCACCAGCTGGTGCGAAATCAACAGTCCACAATGAAGAGGTCCAGGCGAGTCGGACGGTGAGGAGGAGGAAGGAGTCTTCCACCGGGAGGCCGGAGAAAGAAGACCGGGTGACTGCGCGAGTTGTGGAGGGCAACACCAACGACAACAATGCAAATTTAAGGATGCAACTTGTCGGTGCGAAAGGAAGGGCACCTAGCACAGGTCTGTCGAGCACCCCAACCTTCCCGCCAAAAATTCAAACCGACCAACCAGAGCGGGGGCAAGCGGCGGCCGTGATTGGTCAATTCAAAAAGGCAGTTGAATCAGACTGTCGTGAGTGGGTCACGCATCAACACGCCTAGAAAAAATCTTTACGAAACAAAGATTGAGGGGTGCCGTGCCGATTGGAGGTGGACACGGCTCAGCGATCACGATCATGTCCTGGGACACTCGTGAAAGCCTTACCCGCCATCATAAGCGCAAGCTGAAACCACAGAAATTAAAGGTACAAGACTACCAAGGGAATCGCATCCCTGTTCGAGGGGTAACGTCCGTCCACGTCGGTATGGACAATACAAGAAAACTCTGCCCATCACCATAGTCGATGGGACCCTGCCAAGCTTGTTGGGACTGGACTGGTTCGAGCATTGGGCATGGGGTGACTGGAATCTTCAGAAAGCGAAGTCAACCTCAAAGGCGCACTCATGAAGGAATTTGGGGGCGTTTTCAGAGACTGCCTGGGCAAGTACAGGGACCCCTATTTCTTTTAACTTAGACCCCAAGTTGCCCTATCCGTTTAAAGGCTAGGAGGGTCCCGTTAGCCTAAAGCCCAGGATTGACCGGGAACTGGACAAGCTAGTAAACCAGGAATTCTAGTGCCAGTTGACCATGCTAAGTGGGAGACCCTATAGTCACCCCAGTCAAACCGGACGGGTCGGTCCGGTTGCGCTGACTATAAGGCAACGCTTAACAAAGCGTTGCAAAGAGTGCTTACCCGTCCGGTGGTACAGCACTTACTGCACTCAATGGGGCAAGGGCAGGTTTTGCCAAGCTAGACTTGGCCCAAGCCTATCAACAGCTGCCTGTAGATAGCAGCACAGCGAGCGCAGACAATTGTGACTCACAGAGGGCTTTTAAGTGTACCCGGTTACAGTTTGGGGTTAGTGTGGCTCCAGGGTTATTTCAGAACCTAATGGAGCAGCTATTGCAGGGACTACCAGGGGTGGTACCATACTTTGACGATGTACTGGTATCCGCTGAGAATCTAGAGGAATTAGGGGTAAGGCTGCGAAAAGTTTTGGGCATTTTCCGGTCTGCCGGTCTCACAGTTAAACTGAACAAATGCCAGATCGGGGTTGAATCTGTGGAATTCCTAGGCTACCGGATAGACAGGGAAGGGATTCACCCCACTGGAAGCAAGTACGGGCCATCAGGAAGGCCCGGTTCCAAAGAACAAAAGGGAGTTGCAGGCATTCTTAGGTCTGGCCAATTTCTACGCGGTATTTTTAAGAAATAAGGCAACAGTAGCCGAGCCGCTTCATAAATTACTAGCAAAGACGGCTGCATGGTCTTGGGGAAAGGCGGAAGCTAGGGCATTCGAAGGGGTAAAGAATCTCCTATCGAGTGATAGCCTCCTTATCCAATACAATGGCACGCTGCCATTAGTGTTAAGCTGCGATGCATCTCCCTATGGGGTGGGGCTGTGCTCAGCCACAGGTTGCCAAATGGCACAGAAGCCCCTATTGCATATTACTCCCGAACCATGTCATCAGCTGAAAGGAATTATAGCCAGCTAGATAGGAAGCCTTGGCTATAGTCTCGAGTAAAGAAATTCCATGAATATGTATTTGGTCGTGATTTGAAATCATCACGGACCATAGACCTTGCTAGGCCTGTTGGCAGGCGACCGCCCAACGCCCGTGGCACTTTCGCCCAGACTGACCAGATGGACTATCTTCCCAGCGGCGATTCTTACAAACTACTACACCGGCCAGGAAGGAATTAGGCATGCAGGCGCCCTGAGCAGATGCCCGTTACCAGAGACTATCGAAGACCCCACTCCGGGACACCAGTTCTGCTAATTGACTCTTTGGACTCTGGCCCAGTCACATCCAAAGAGGACATACATTACAATAAGGACTGTAATTGGTTGGGTACAAGAGGTTGGCCGCTGGCGGGCGCTTTTAAAGAATTTGTAAAAACGTGGGGAACTCTCAGCTCAAGGGGTGCCTGCTATGGGGGATCGAGTGGTGATCCCGGAGAAATTGAGGAAAAGGTATTGGAGCTCCTTCACGAAGGCCACCCAGGGATCGTGAGAATGAAGGGTCTAGCGAGAAGCTATGTGTGGTGGCCCTTAATGGACACGGAAATTGCTGAAAGGGTAGGAAATGCCAGGCCTGCCAGGAGTCAGACCGCTACCCCCAGGCCCGATTCGGGAATGGGAGAGACCCCAGGGCCCTTGGTCTAGGATCCATATCGATTTTGCGGCCCTTCCACGGCCAAACCTTTCTGGTAGTAGTCGATGCCTACTCCAAATGGCTGGAAATCATTCTCATGAGATCCATGACAGCCGAGGCCGTGATTTCAGTCCTACGGCACCTATTTGTAACCCACGGGTTGCCCGACACTTTAGTCTCCGATAACGGCCCGCAATTCACGGCAACCCAGTTTGAGGGGTACTTGGCAGAGGAGGGCATCCGGCATGTCCTCTCGGCGCCTTTCCACCCTGCGACGAACGGCCTTGCAGAACGTTTCGTTCGGAGCGCAAAGGAAGCATTGTCCAGAATCAAGCCAGGCGATTGGCAAACAAAAATTGATACATTCCTAGCAGTCCAACACAGAACCCCCTGTGTAACAACTGGCCGCAGCCCGGCAGAGCTATTAATGGGTCGGAAGCTTAGGTGCCCACTAGACCGTTTAAACCCAAACTACACACCAGACGGTTACAAAGGGGCACACGGTAAAACAAGAGGGATGGCAGTAGGCGACCTAGTGTGGGCACACAACTACAGCGAGGGCCCGACCTGGTTAGCAGGAAAAATCCTAGAGATAACAGGACCAAAATCATATCTAGTAGAGATAGTGGATGGCCGGGTATGGAAGCGCCACATAGACCAAATAAGGAAACGCATAACCGGTAAATCAGAATCAGACGAAACAGGCCCTGACTATCCAATGTTTGAATCCACAGCTGACTCAAACCCGGGGCAAACGCGGGACTTATCTGAGTTCCAGGAGGTCCAGCGACGCCAACCCGTTCCTCCTGAAGACAGCA
This sequence comes from Ahaetulla prasina, assembly GCF_028640845.1. Classification (NCBI taxonomy): domain Eukaryota; kingdom Metazoa; phylum Chordata; class Lepidosauria; order Squamata; family Colubridae; genus Ahaetulla; species Ahaetulla prasina. The sequence goes on from NC_080539.1 coordinate 4,696,098, forward strand.
GGGACGACTCTGCAAATAATCCAGGGCCGGATGGCCTAGAGGAGGAGCTGAGAGGAACAAACAGTCCCTCCGGTCAGCTCGACTCACTCCCAGAGAATGAATTGCGCAGGTCCGAAAGAGTCAGGAGACGCCCAGTCTACTTGCGTGATTACGTAGAAAAATAAGATGTTAATTCTATGTAAATTCTATGTAAATATTGGCAAAGTGTTTTCTGGGAGGAGTGTAATGTATCTTTAAGAGTTTTGGAGGGAAAACTGAGCGGGAAAAAGCACGTTGCTGATTGGATGAAGCCTCTGGCTAAACTGTATATAAAGAGAGGGTTTTCCCAGCCCGAGCCGCTGGGTTCACCATATAGTAAAGAGCTGTTGTCACTATCCTGATCTCCTGCCTCGTTATTGCCCGAATTTAACACCACCCCTCTCAAAGCAGGCTGGCTGGGGGATTCTGGGAGTGGGAGTCCACCCCTCTTAAAGCATGCTGGCTGGGGGATTCTGGGAGTGGGAGTCCACCCCTCTTAAAGCATGCTGGCTGGGGGATTCTGGGAGTGGGAGTCCACCCCTCTTAAAGCATGCTGGCTGGGGGATTCTGGGAGTGGGAGTCCACCCCTCTTAAAGCAGACTGGCTGGGGGATTCTGGGAGTGGAAGTCCTCCCCTCTTAAAGCATGCTGGCTGGGGGATTCTGGGAGTGGAAGTCCTCCCCTCTTAAAGCATGCTGGCTGGGGGATTCTGGGAGTGGGAGTCCACCCTTCTTAAAGCATGCTGGCTGGGGGATTCTGGGAGTGGGAGTCCACCCCTCTTAAAGCATGCTGGCTGGAGGATTCTGGGAGTGAGTCCACCCTCTTAAAGCAGGCTGGCTGGGGATTCTGGGAGTGAAGTCCTCCTCTTAAAGCATGCTGGCTGGGGATTCTGGGAGTGGAGTCCACCTCTTAAAGCATGCTGGCTGGGGATTCTGGGAGTGGAATCCACCCCTCTTAAAGCATGCTGGCTGGGGGATTCTGGGAGTGGGAGTCCACCCCTCTTAAAGCAGGCTGGCTGGGGGATTCTGGGAGTGGGAGTCCACCCCTCTTAAAGCATGCTGGCTGGGGGATTCTGGGAGTGGGAGTCCACCCCTCTTAAAGCAGGCTGGCTGGGGGATTCTGGGAGTGGAAGTCCTCCCCTCTTAAAGCATGCTGGCTGGGGGATTCTGGGAGTGGGAGTCCACTCCTCTTAAACCATCTTGGCTGGGGAATTCTGGGAGTGGAAGTCCACCCCTCTTAAAGCAGGCTGGCTGGGGAATTCTGGGAATTGGAGCCTTCCCCTCTTTAAGCTCCTGGGGCCAAGAGAGGCTGCTCTCAGCCAGCTGCCAACCCAGAAACGGACTCATCTCGCCATCCTGCCAAATAGCTCAATTAATATCCCACCCAACGAGCAAATCCGGGGCCAGCTGTGCAAAAGCTCCCTGAAGCCTTTTTAGCTAATGGCCTCCAGCAAAGATGATAAAAACAAAATTTCTGGAGCGCATCCTTGAAATAAACCCCGGCTGATAATGTGATTTGCAAAACAGGGCCATGGTGAGGGACGGGCAGAAACACCTGCGCTTTCTTCCCTTCTCCAAACCACCGATTATTTCTTTCCAAGCAGGTTAAAAAAAATACCGGTCGTCCTTGACTTACAAGCGTTCGTTTAGTGACCGGGTTTTGATGACGATCAGTCCCGCACACACACAGCGGCTTCCTTAATTGTTGCCAGAGCTGCTCAATAGAAATGCAGGTAGTCCTCGATTTACAACAGTCCCTTTAGTGACGGTTCAACGTTACAACAGCCCTGAAAAAAAGCGACTTACGGCCAGTTTTTCACACTTACGACCGTTGCGGTGGTCAGGTGATCAGAATTCAAACGCTTCATATTTATGACGGTTGCAACGTCCCGGGGTCGGGTGATCCTCTTTTGTGACACCCCCCCACAACATGTCAAGTTAATATTCACTTAACAACTGTGTTACTAACTTAATAACAGCAGCGATTCACTTAACAACCATGGCAAGAAAGGTCGTAAAACGGGGCAAAGCTCACTTAATGCCTGTCTTGCTCAACTGTGGTCCTAAGTCCAGGACTTCCTGTAATTTTTTGACCCCGCCTCCAACATGTCAAGTCAATGGGGAAGCCAGATTCACTTAATGACAGTGTTACTAACTTAATAACGGCAGCGATTCACTTAACAACCGTGGCAAGAAAGGTCGTAAAATGGGGCAAAGCTCATTTAACGACTTTCTTGCTCAGCAACAGAGATTTTGGACTCAATTGTGGACATAAGTCGAGGACTACCTGTAATTTTCCTTGCTCACCTTTTCATTCATTTATTTATCAACAAAACCAACCATTTAACAACTGCTGTGAGGTAGTCCTGGACTTACAACCGTTTGACGTTACAGTGGCATTGAAAAAAATGACTTATAACCATTTTTCTCACTTATGACCATTGCAAAATCCCCGTGATCAAAATTCAGACAAGCGGCTCCTATTTATGACGGTCGCAGTGCCCCCCCCCGGTCATGAGATTCCCTTTTGCGACCTTCGGACAAACAAATGTCACTTTTTTTCAAAGCGGTGTAAGTTCCAATGGTCACTACATGGACGGTTGTAAGTCAAGGACTACTTGCAATTGAATTAGAAGGGACCTTGGAGGTCATCTAGCCCAACCCCCTGCCCGAACAGGAGACCCTACATCATTTCAGACAAATTTTTGTTTTCAAATCTCTTCTTTGCAGTCCTCCGACCTTTCGGGTGCACTTCAAAGTGTTGGTTACCACCTTTAAAGCGCTCCATGGCTTAGGACCGGGTTATCTACGGGACCGCCTACTGCGACCGATTACCTCCCACCGACCCGTACGCTCTCACAGAGAGGGACTCCTCAGGGTGCCGTCGGCCAAGCAATGCCGGCTGGCGACCCCCAGGGGGAGGGCCTTCTCTGTGGGGGCTCCTACCCTATGGAACGAACTTCCCCCAGGACTTTGTCAACTTCCCGACCTTCGGACCTTTCGCCGCGAGCTGAAGACATATCTATTTCGTCGAGCAGGACTGGCATAGGATTTTAGAATTTTATATGATACTATTGGGGTTTTAAATTTTAATTGGGTTTTATTGTTTATATATATTTTAAATTGGCCATATTTGATTTTTAATTATGGTTTTAATATATTTATTATTGTGGTTTTAGTTGGCTGTGAACCGCCCTGAGTCCTTTGGGAGAAGGGCAGTATAAAAAATTGATTAAATAAATAAATAAATTCTTAAAAGCCTCCAGTGGTGGAGAAGGAAGGAAGGAAGGAAGGAAGGAAGGAAGGAAGGAAGGAAGGAAGGAAGGAAGGATAGTAGAATAACTGAGTTGGAAGGGACCTTGGAGGTCATCTAGTCCAACCCCTATCCCGAGCAGGAGATCCTACATTATTTCAGACAAATGCCTATCCAATCTCTTCTTGAAAACCTCCAGAGATGGAGATAGAAGGAAGGGAGGGAGGGAGGGAGGAAGGAAGGAAGGAAGGAAGGAAGGATAGCAGAATAATAAAGTTAGAAGGGACCTTGGAGGTCTTCTACTCCAGCCCCCTGCCCGAGCAGGAGACCCTGTACCATTTCAGGCAGGTGGCTGTTCAGTCTCTTCTTAAAAACCTCCAGTGATGGGGAAGGAAGGAAGGAAGGAAGGAAGGAAGGAAGGAAGATAGGAAGATAGCAGAATAACAGAGTGGGAAGGGACCTTGGAGGTCTTCTAGTCCAACCCCCTGCTCGAGCAGTAGACCCTGTACTATTTCAGATGAATGGCTGTCCAATGTCTTCTTAAAAACCTCCAGTAATGGAGCATCCACAGTTATGATGCTTTTAAGACATGTTGGAGGTGAGCTCCCCTACACTTTTAACCCTAGAGATGCCCCTTTTGCAAAGTCTGTGATGTTTTCAATGTTGTTCATTTTATGGATTGCTTTTCTCTTCTCTTGTAGGCCACCCGGAGTCACATTGGTCTGATGGGCAGCTCTAAAAATATCTTGAAGAAATCAAAATAACATTTCGGCTACGTTGGCCAGAGATCTGGAGCTGTTACCCTGAAACCTTCCAGAGGGCGCCAGGTTGCAGAAACTGCCTCTTTTATCAGCTTGCGCTATGGTGCGTGTTGATTGGGCAAGGAACACACACACAAAAAATCCCATTTATTCTGCCAAAAAAGAGAGAGAGAGTGAAAGGTGTGATTCGCTGCCAACCACCATCCGTCACCGCTGGAGTGAAAATGCTTCTTTGGTTTTGAAGAAGCAATTCCTGCTTTTGAATAATAGATGCAGAGAGAGAGAGAACAAAGCAAAACGCAAGGTAGCTTTTCTTGCAAACGTTTCATGAACAATCCAGGTAACGCCATCAGCAGCGGTGAGTTCCACATAGGCTTACCACCTGCGGAAACCCAGAGGTGGGTTTCCGCAGCTTCTGACCGGTTCTGGCGAACCGGTAGCGGAAATTTTGAGTAGTTCAGAGAACCGGTAATAAAAATTCTGACTGGTCCCACTCCCATCTATTCTCTGCCTTCCGAGTCCCAGCTGATCGGGAGGAAATGGGGATTTTGCAGTATCCTTCCCCTGGAGTGGGGTGGGAATGGGGATTTTGCAGTATCCTTCCCCTGCCACGCCCACCAAGCCACGCCCACCAAGCCGCGCCCACAGTATCCTTCCCCTGGAATGGGGTGGGAATGGGGATTTTGCAGTATCCTTCCCCTGCCACGCCCACCAAGCCGCACCCACAGTATCCTTCCCCTGGAATGGGGTGGGAATGGGGATTTTGCAGTATCCTTCCCCTGTCACGCCCACCAAGCCATGCCACACCCACCAAGCCACACCCCACAGAACCGGTAGTAAAAAAAAATTTGAAACCCACCACTGGTACACTCGCTTCGCACCTGCACTTTGCTCATGCGTGCGCATCTCCCGTGCGTGCCTTCGGCCTTGAAAACGTGGCTAAATAGGGCGGCATTATGTCCGGGTGGGTGGATGGGGGTGGGACCACCTGAAGTCGCCGCTACCGGTTTGCAAGAACCGGTACGAACCGGCTAAATACCAGCTCTGGTCATCAGTGCTAGAAGGGAGTGAGATTGGTGGAGAAGAGGAGGAGGGGGGAGGGGAGGGGGAGGAGAGGGAGGGGGAGAAGGAGGAAGAAGAGGAGGAAGAACGGAAGGAGGAAGAAGAGGAGGAGGAGGGGAAGGAGGAGGAGGGAGGGGAGGAAGAAGAAGGAAGGAGGAGGAGAGGAGGAGGAGGAGGAGGGGAGAAGAGGAGGAAGAAGGAAGGTGGATGAGGATGGGAAGGAGGAAGAGGAGGGGAAGGAGGAGGGGGAGAAGGAGGAGTGGGAAGGGGAGGAGGAGGAAGAAGGGAAGGAGGAGGGGGGAGGGGGAGGGGGATGAGAAGGAGGAGGAGAAGGAGGAGGAAGAGGAGGACTGTGGGCTGGAGATTCCTCAATCGGTTGGGTTGATTCAGTTAGGCTCAATTCCCAGAAAATATTTGGAACTGGCCAAAAAAAAATCACCAAATTTTCTTTGACAGAACCTGAGGCTAAAAACAAACAAAAAAACCCCACTCCCTGCTAGCACCTATGACGTTACCTAGTTGGGTCATGAAACGTCTGCAACGAAACCACCAAGCTCAGAGAGCACCGAGGACCTGACTGCCATCTACCTCTTCCTCCAACCCTCTCTCCCTTCTAGCACTGAGGATGTTACTTAGTTGGGTCACGAAATGTCAGAGAGCGCCAAGGACCCCACAGGCGGTGCTGGTATTCAGCCGGTTCAGATCGGTTCGGACGAACCGGTAGTGACGACCGAGCCCGGTGCTCTGCTGTCCTAGTTAGCTACGTTTTCTAAGCCGCGCGCACGCCACGCGCACGAGCAAAGAACATATGCGGAAAGCCGGGCGCATGAGTGAAATACACAGTTGCGCTCACATTTTCGGTACATGGCGAACCGGTGGTAAAATTATATGAAACCACCTCTGCTCACAGTCTTCCTCCTCCTTGTTCTCTTTTCCAGCAACTCCCCTCCATTCTAGCTCTGATGACATTATCTAGCTGGGTCATGAAACGTCCACAAGAAAATCACCAGGCTCAAAGGGCACCAAGGATCCGTCCTGAATCCATCATCTTCCTCCTTCTTCTCTTCTTCCACCTCCCCCCTTCGGGCACTGATAACGTTCCGTAGTTCAGTCATGAAATGTCTTGTAAGAAAATAACCCAACTCAGAAAGCACGAAGGACCCCACCGTCCTCCTCCTCCTCTCCACCAACTCCCCTCCATTCTAGCTCTGATGACATTACCTAGCTGGGTCATGAAACGTCCGCAAGGAAAACCTCCCACGCACAGAGAGCATCAAGGACCCCACAGCTCAAGCATGAACAACAAATATGCTCGTCTGTTGATATTTGTACCCTATGACTATCATTAAGTGTTGCAAGTGTTGTACCTTGATGAAGGTATCTTTTCTTTTATGTTATGTTATGTTATGTTATGTTATGTTATGTTATGTTATGTTATGTTATGTTATGTTATGTTATGTTATGTTATGTTATGTTATGTTATGTTATGTTATGTTATGTTATGTTATGTTATGTTATGTTATGTTATGTTATGTTATGTTATGTTATACTGAGAGCATCTGCACCAAGACCAATTCCTTGTCTGTCCAATCACACTTGGCCAATAAAAATTCTATTCTATTCTATTCTATTCCATTCCATTCCTATTATTTTTTTCATTCTATTCTATTCTATTCTATTCTATTCTATTCTATTCTATTCTATTCTATTCCATTCCATTCCATTCCATATTTTCTATTCTATTCTATTCTATTCCATTCCTATTATTTCTTTCATTTTATTCTATTCTATTCTATTCTATTCCTATTATTTATTTCATTCTATTCTATTCTATTCTATTCTATTCCATTCTATTCCATTCCATTCCATTCCATTCCATTCCATTCCATTCCTATTATTTCTTTCATTTTATTCTATTCTATTCTATTCTATTCTATTCCTATTATTTATTTCATTCTATTCTATTCTATTCTATTCTATTCTATTCTATTCTATTCTATTCTATTCCATATTTTCTATTCTATTCTATTCTATTCCTATTATTTCTTTCATTCTATTCTATTCTATTCTATTCTATTCTATTCTATTCTATTCTATTCCATTCCATTCCATTCCATTCCATTCCATATTTTCTATTCTATTCTATTCTATTCCATTCCTATTATTTCTTTCATTCTATTCTATTCTATTCTATTCTATTCCTATTATTTATTTCATTCTATTCTATTCTATTCCATTCCATTCCATTCCATTCCATTCCATTCCTATTATTTCTTTCATTCTATTCTATTCTATTCTATTCTATTCTATTCTATTCCATTCCATTCCATTCCATATTTTCTATTCTATTCTATTCTATTCCATTCCTATTATTTCTTTCATTTTATTCTATTCTATTCTATTCTATTCTATTCCTATTATTTATTTCATTCTATTCTATTCTATTCCATTCTATTCCATTCCATTCCATTCCATTCCATTCCATTCCATTCCTATTATTTATTTCATTCTATTCTATTCTATTCTATTCTATTCTATTCTATTCTATTCCATTCATTCTATTCATTCTATTCTATTCTATTCTATTCTATTCTATTCCATATTTTCTATTCTATTCTATTCTATTCCATTCTTATTATTTCTTTCATTCTATTCTATTCTATTCTATTCTATTCTATTCCTATTATTTCTTTCATTCTATTCTATTCTATTCTATTCTGTTCTATTCTATTCTATTCTATTCCATTCCATTCCATATTTTCTATTCTATTCTATTCTATTCCATTCCTATTATTTCTTTCATTTTATTCTATTCTATTCTATTCTATTCCTATTATTTATTTCATTCTATTCTATTCTATTCCATTCTATTCCATTCCATTCCATTCCTATTATTTCTTTCATTCTATTCTATTCTATTCTATTCTATTCTATTCTATTCTATTCTATTCTATTCTTTCTTTCATTCTATTCTATTCTATTCTATTCTATTCTATTCCATTCCATTCCTATTATTTCTTTCATTCTATTCTATTCTATTCTATTCTATTCTATTCCATATTTTCTATTCTATTCTATTCTATTCCATTCCTATTATTTCTTTCATTCTATTCTATTCTATTCTATTCTATTCTATTCTATTCCTATTATTTCTTTCATTCTATTCTATTCTATTCTATTCTATTCTATTCTATTCTATTCTATTCCATTCCATTCCATATTTTCTATTCTATTCTATTATTTCTTTCATTCTATTCTATTCTATTCTATTCTATTCTATTCTATTCTATTCTATTCTATTCTATTCTATTCTATATTGTTTACTGTGAGATCGGTGGCCTAGCCTTAACCTTGATGTTCATCTCTGCTTGTCTGAATGTTGATTGCTGTTTTTACACACACACACAATGCTCTTCCTGCCCTGCCATAAAGTCAAACCGAGCTCCCCGGGAGAAAGCAGCTTCCGCACCCAGCACCGAGACACCCCCCCCCGATGGGGCCCGTATATTTCAACCTATGAATCGCCAGCCCACAGCCAGCCGAGCTCCCGGGAGGAGAAAGCAGCTTTTCTGGGGGTAAGCGGGATCCGCACCCAGCACCGAGACTCCCCGACGACGAGGGCCCGTCTCTTTCAACCTCTTAATCTGCCAGCCCGCAGCCAAGCCATCTGCTAACGGCTCTTTGCAAACCTACCGCTGGATCATTCAATAAAACAAAAATAGAAGTAGAGGAGGAAGGGGGGGGTGGAGATGGGGAGGGGGGAGGAAGCCCCCCCCCTTCCCCACACTTCCCGTGACTCATAACTCATTCCCGAAAGTAATTATGGTTTTTATATCCCTATCAGAAGGCAACAGGGTTTGTCGGCTTTTATTGGCTCGCCAGCTCTGCTTGCCAAGGTCACCAAGCCAAGGAGCTGCAGATTCCTCATTTGCAAAGACAGAAGGAATTCAAGGATAGGAAGATCCGCGCCAGCGTTTCTTTAAAGAAAATTTTTAAAAAAAATTGGACGCAGGTAGTCTTCGCCGTACCACGGTTCGTTTAGTGACCGTTTGAGGTTACGACGACACCAGAAAAAAAAGGGACCGAGGACCGTTTTTTTACATATACGACCATGATCGTGGGGTCGAACGGTAACAGAGTTGGAAGGGACCTTGGAGGTCATCTAATCCAACCCACTGCTCACGCAGGAGACCCGTACTAGGGATTTGAATGACCGACCTTTCTGATTGACAAGCTCAGTGTCTTAGCCACTGAGCCACCTAGTCAGGCTCAAAAATTCAAATTTCGTCCCGTCCTAGGCACAAAAACGAGCTGGGTGACTTTGGGCCAATCACCAGGAGATGGTGAGTTCTAGTCCCGCCTTAGGCCTGAAAGCTGTCTGGGTGACTTTGGGCCAATCACTAGGAGACGGTGAGTTCTAGTCCTGTTTTAGGCATGAAAGCCAGCTGGGTGACTTTGGGCCAATCACTAGGAGACGGTGAGTTCTAGTCCTGTCTTAGGCATGAGAGCCAGCTGGGTGACTTTGGGCCAATCACTAGGAGACGGTGAGTTCTAGTCCTGTCTTAGGCATGAAAGCCAGCTGGGTGACTTTGGGCCAATCACCAGGAGATGGTGAGTTCTAGTCCCGCCTTAGGCCTGAAAGCTGTCTGGGTGACTTTGGGCCAATCACTAGGAGACGGTGAGTTCTAATCCTGTCTTAATCATGAAAGCCAGCTGGGTGACTTTGGGCCAATCACCAGGAGACGGTGAGTTCTAGTCCTGTCTTAGGCCTGAAAGCCGGCTAGCTGACTTTTTCCCAGTCCCCCTCTTTCCGCCCAACCAACCTCACAGGATTGTTGTGTTGGTGAAAATAGGTGGAGGAAGAAGGTGTGCTGGATATATTCACCATCTTGAGTTAAAAACAATAAAGGCGAGACACAAATAACAAACAAACGTCAGGCTTTAAGATCAGAGAATGGCACCTGAATTGGAAGCAGCTGGCACAAGATTAAAATTAGAATTAGTTCTACTTGAACTATCGCGTCACACTTCTTCGACTCCCAGATGACAACCAACCCACCTCTGGCACCGTTCTTACACAAAAGTGCACACCCAGTTGCTCCTCAGTGCGGGGGACCACAAAAGGCCAGATGCTCGGAAGACGCACCTCCAGATGTGCTGGGCTGGGCAGCTCCCCAGACACATCTGGAGCGGGATTAGCTCACTAACTGCAGAAAAAACAATGGCTACCAACCTGCCTTCCATGGAGGACCTGTATACTGCACGAGTCAAAAAGAGGGCTGGGAAAATATCTACAGACCCCTCACATCCTGGACATAAACTGTTTCAACTCCTACCCTCAAAACGATGTTATAGAGCACTGCACAACAGAACAACTAGACACAAGAACAGTTTTTTCCTGAATGCCATCACTCTGCTAAACCAATAATTCCCTCAACACTGTCAGACTATTTACTAAATCTGCACTACTATTAATCTTCTCATAGTTCCCACCACCCATCTCCTTCCACTTATGACTGTATGACTGTAACTTTTTGTTGCTATCATTAAGGGTTAAATTGCAACCTATGACCATCATTTCTGTTATAAAGGTTGATAAAGGTATTTTTTTCTTTTTCTTTTATGTACACTGAGAGCATATGCACCAAAACAAATTCCTTGTGTGTCCAATCACACTTGGCCAATAAAAAATAAAAAATAAAAAAATTCTATTCTATTCTAGAGGCTAGAGTCTGCACATCTGTCTCATCGGCTACAATAACTAAGCATGCAACAGCCTTTGCAGGAAAAAAAATCAAAGCAGAAAAAAAAATCAAAAAAGGCTTATTCAGCTCTTTTTTTTTTTTTTTTGAGAATAACAGAACAAATGTTTCCAAAATTCCTAATTTTCCTCAATTTTTTTTTTTTTGGTCCCAACAGTATACACAAACAAATGTCATAGATAAAACAGCATATCTTGAAGAAAATATATATACATATAATTAAAATTATGCATCAACTATATTAATTGGATATAATGAAGGGAACAATAGGACAGGAACGGTAGGCACTTTTGTGCTCTTATGCACGCCCCTTATAGTCCTCTCAGGAATGGGGTGAGGTCAATAGTAGACAGTTTTTGGTTGAAGATTTTGGGATTTTGAGTAGAGACTATGGAGTCAGGTAATGAGTTCCAAGCATTAACAACTCTGTTACAGAAGTCATATTTTCTGCAATCAAGTTTGAAGCGGTTGACATTTAGCTTGAATCTATTTTTTGCTCTTGTAATATTGCGATTGAAGCTGAAGTAGTCTTTTATAGGAAGGATATTGCAATAGATGATTTTGTGTGTTAAACACAGGTCATGTCGAAGTCGACGGAGTTGTAAGTTTTCTAATCCCAGGATTTCAAGTCTGTCGGTATAAGGTATTTTGTTGTTTTCGGAGGAGTGAAGAACTCTTCTAGTAAAATATTTCTGGACTCGTTCTATTGTGTTTATGTCAGAGATGTGGTATGGGTTCCAGACGGATGAGCTGTATTCAAGAATAGGTCTGGCAAATGTTTTGTATGCTCTAGTTAGTAGTGTAGAGTTTTTGGAAAAGAAGCTGCGTAAAATTAGGTTTACAACTCTTAGAGCCTTTTTTGCTATGTAGTTGCAGTGGGCTTTGGCATTTAGGTCATTTGATATGAGAACTCCAAGGTCTTTGACAGGGTGGGGGTCGTCAGTTAGGTAATGTCCATCAAGTTTGTACTTAGTGTTTGGGTTCTTTTTTCCAATATGTAAGACTGAGAATTCCAAACGTGAACGATAGGCAGTCCTCGACTTACGACCACAACGGAAGCCTTCCATTGCTAAGCGAGGCGCTTGTTAAGCGAATCCTGGATTTTACAACCTTTTTTTTTTTTTTGTTAAGCGAATCACAGCCATCGTGAAGCGAATCCGGCGTCGCCACTGATTTGGGAAGGTCACCAATGGAGACCCCGGGATCCTTCCTCTGTTGTAAAACGTGAATCGGTTACCAAGTGCCCAAGGGCCTCTGGTGGCGCAACAGGCTAATGCAGCCTATTATTAACAGCAACTGCTTGCAATATTGTAAGTTCAAGTCTCACCAGGCCCAAGGTTGACTCAGCTTTCCATCCTTTATAAGGTAGGTAAAATGAGGACCCAGATTGTTGGGGGCAATAAAAGTTGACTTTGTATATAATATACAAATGGATGAAGACTATTGCTTGACATAGTGTAAGCCGCCCTGAGTCTTCGGAGAAGGGCGGGATATAAATGCAAAAAAATAATAATAATTTTGGATCATGGGATTGTGGGGGGGTAATGCAAGCGTCGTAAGTGTGAGGACTGGTCCCAAGTCCCTTTTTTCCAATGCTCTTGTAACTTTGAATGGCTGCTAAAGCAATGGTCATAAGTCGAGGACTATCTATAAAGGACTTCATTTAAATGAAGTTGGACCTACAAGATCCTTTCTAACTTCGTTAATCTGCAATCTGCAAATGAGGGTTCCGCCAAGCTTCACCTCTTAAACTTCCCAAGTTTGAGGGAAAAAAAGCTTAATTCAAAGTACATTTAGTCCTCAACTTATGACCGCTGGTGAGCCTAACATTTTTGTTACTAAGTGAAAAATTTCTTAAATGAATTTTGCTCCATTTTGCAACCTTCCTTGCCACGGTTGTTAAGTGAATCACTGCAGTTGTTAAGTTAGTAATACAGTTGTTAAACAACTTTAAGTTGTTTGGAAATGTTATTTGACTCCAGTAAGATTGTCACAAATGGATAAAAAAATTAGTAAAAAATGTTGGAGATGTGAGATGGAATTGGGGACTTATGAACATATGTGGTATAAATGTGATAAGGTTAAAAAGTTTTGGCAACAATTGGAGAAAATGATATTTGAAATGATGGGGAAAGTAATAACATTGAGAGTGGAAACTATATTATTGTTGGTAATTAAGGAAATAGAATTAATAAAATATGAAAAAGAATTGATTAGAATTATGATTATAATAGGTAGAATTATAATAGCTAGATATTGGAAACTAGATGTGATTTTTAGAATAGAAGAGTGGAATTCTGAAATGTGGAAATTAGCCTTAAATGATAAAATGACATGTGATATTAAAATTAGAAGTGGTGTGTATAAAGAAGATATTTTCTGGAAGACTTGGAAACCATTCGTGGACTATGCGCTTGGAAAATTGGACGCCGAGAACGTGGATTTTGGCAATCATGAGGACATATCCGGACCCAAATCTTCCTTTTATATGTATAGCACAAGGGTGGAATAATGTATTTTTTTTCCTTTTCTTTGTTTGTAATGTTAGAAAAAAGTAATAAAAAAAAAAAAGTAATACAGTTGTTAAATGAACCTGGCTACGCAAGACAGTGGCTAAGTGAGAGTTCAGCCCCATTTTACGGCCGTTCTTGCCACGGTTGTTAAGTGAACCACTGCACTTGTTAAATTAGGAAAACGGTTGTTAAATGAATCTATCCTCCCTATGGATTTTGCTTGTCGGAAGGTCGCAAGAGGGGATCACATGACCCCGGGACACGGCGACCGTCATAAATACGAATCAGTTGCCAAGTGTCCGAATTTTGATCGCGTGACCTTATCACACGATCAATTTTGATTGTGGGGATGCTGCAATGGTCGTTAAGTGTGAAAAATGGTCCTAAGTCATTTTTTCCAGTGCCGAACTTTGACCGGGTTATTATGTTATTAAGTCGAAAACTAGCTGTCATTTTTTAAAAATAGGGAACAAGAAACAGAGGGTTTTTTTTTTTGTCATTAAGAAACCAGGCGCCATTCTGAGAACCAGGCGCCTTTCTTTTCTTCCTTCAGACTAATTTTAGTCCCCGTTTGCATTTTTTGGAACGAAGCCTGCAAGAAAATTATTTCGGGAAGAAAACAGGAAGAAAAAGGCTTCTATTTTTCCTCCCTCCCTGCCGGATGTCCAAGGAAAGAAAAGGGGAAAAACCCAAAATACACTCTGCAAAGAACCACGAGGATATATACAGATACTCCTCGACTTACGACCACAACAGAGTCCAAAATTTCCATCGCTAAGCAAGACAATTGCTAAGGGAGTTTTTCCTCCCTGCCTGCCGGATGTCCAAGGAAAGATAAGGGGGAAAAACCCAAAATACACTCTGCAAAGAACCATGAGAATATATACAGAAACTCCTCGACTTACGACCACAACGGAGCCCAAAATCTCCATCGCTAAGAAAGACAATTGCTAAGAGTTTTTTCCTCTTTCTCTGCCAGATGTCCAAGGAAAGAAAAGAGGGAAGGACCAAAAATACACTTTGCAAAGAACTATGAGAATATATACAGATACTCCTCGACTTACGACCACAACGGAGTCCAAAATTTCCGTCGCTAAGCAAGACAATTACTAAGGGAGTTTTTCCTCCCTGCCTGCCGGATGTCCAAGGAAAGAAAAGGGGGAAAACCCCCAAAATACACTCTGCAAAGAACCATGAGAATATATACAGAAACTCCTCGACTTACGACCTCAACTGAGCCCAAAATCTCCGTCGCTAAGCAAGACAATTGCTAAGGGAGTTTTTCCTCCCTGCCTGCCGGATGTCCAAGGAAAGAAAAGGGGGGAAAAACCCCTAAATACACTCTGCAAAGAACCATGAGAATATATACAGATACTCCCAAAGCTGGTATTCAGACGGTTTAGACCGGTTTGCCCGAACCGGTAGCAGAAATAGCAGGTGCCAGCTCTATGCCATTCTATTTACGGAATTTTTTGAGGCCAGGCGCATGGACAGAAGGCAAGCGTGTACACATGCGAACCAGGCATGTGTGCTCAGGAAGCGTGTGCGCGCACATGGGGCGAACCGGTATTAACGTAATCTGAAACCCACTGCTGGATATTCCTCGACTTACGTCCGAAATTGAGCCCAAAATTTCCATCGCTAAGCAAGACCATGGCTAAGTGCATCTCGCCCTGTTTTATGGCCTTCCTTGCTGCAATCTTTCAGGGAATCGCTGCAGTTCTTAAGTCCAGAGCACGGTTGTTCAATGAATCTGGCTTCCCCATGGATTTTCCCCGGTCGGAAGGTCGCAAGAGGGGATCATGTGACCCCGGGGCACTGCGACCGTCATAAATGTGAGTCAGTCGCCAAGACCGCAGGGGATACTGCAACGGGCATCAGTGTGAAAAACGGTCGTAAGCCACTTTTTCTCAGAGCCGCTGTAACTTTGAGCGGTCGCTAAGTGAATCGCTGTAAGGTCGTATTCCTACAACCTTAAGAATTGTACGGTTGTTAATACCATTCACCCGTTTTCAAATACTGCAGGAAAAAAAAAGTTCCTCCAGACTAGCAGAATTTAATTAAAACAAAAAAATGAGGAGGGTGTAATTGTTAATTAACCTTTCACAGGCTCTCGGATGAAAATTCTGTTGGATTCCTGGAGGATCTTTGATTATATCCGTCCGTTGTTGTTTTTTTTAAATAAAATAAAATGGGATGTCCACATTTTTTCCCAGCTCCATAAACCAATTAAAATCAACATTATGCAGACAATTGCAAAATGCAGACGGTGTCTGCAGTTTAAATTTTTTCCCCCCGCAGATTTATGACAGATTGACGTGATTCTCCATTTGTGACCTTCCCAAGCCGGAATCCATCAAGCAAAGTCAATGGGGATTCGCTTAACGACGGCACGATTCACTTAACAACGGCCTCCAGAAGTTGTGCGTGCTTCACCACTGGAGGTTTTTCATGGCGAACCTATGGCACGTGTGCCACAGGTGGCACGCGTAGCTGTATCGGTGGGCGTGTGAGCTCAGCTCCGGCGCACATACGCACGCCGGCCACCTGATTTCCAGGCCTTGTGGGCCCACCAGAAACAGGCTGGTTCCTGCCTCCAGAGGACCTCGGAGGCATGGTGGGGAAGGCCCGTTTTTTTCTCTCCCCAGCTTCCAGAGCCTTTCTAGGAGTCTGGGGAGGGCAAAAATGGCCTTCTCCACGGCCTCCCCCCAGAGGCCCTCCGGAGGCAGGAAATGGCCCATTTGGCAACTTCCGGTAGGACCGGAAGGCCCGTTTTTTGCTTTCCCCAGCCTCCAGAACCTTTCTTGTCCCACCAAAAGTTGGAAAATGGGTTGTTTCTGGCCTCCGGAGGGCCTCCGGGGTGGGGGAGGGGAGGACATTTTCGCCCTCCCCAGACTCCTAGAAAGGCTCTGGAGGCTGGGGAGAACAAAAAAGAGGCCTACTGTGCCATTGCGTGCCAGGACCGTGGGGAGGGGGCGGGTCGCACGCATGCCCTCAGGCATGGCGCATAGAATTATGGGTGTGGGCACGTGCGCAAACCCCCTCCCCCTGCTCCTGGCACACGATGGCAAAAAGCCATCACTGGTATCGGGTCTCCTGCTTGACATGGGGTTGGACTAGAAGACCTCCAAGGTCCCTTCCAACTCTGTTATTCTGCTATGCCTCCCTCCCTCCCTCCTTCCTTCCTTCCTTCCTTCCTTCTCCATCTCTGTTGTTTTTTAAGAAGAGATTGGACAACCATTTAATATAATATAACAACAGAGTTGGAAGGGACCTTGGAGGCCTTCTAGTCCAACCCCCTGCCCAGGCAGGAAACCCTACACCACTTCAGACAAATGGTTATCCAACGTCTTCTTAAAAACTTCCAGTGTTGGATCATTCACAACTTCTGCAGGCAAGTCGTTCCACTGATTAATTGTTCTGTCAGGAAATTTCTCCTTAATTCTAAGTTGCTTCTTTCCTTGATTAGTTTCCACCCATTGCTTCTTGTTCTACCCTCAGGTGCTTTGGAGGATAGTTTGACTCCCTCTTCTTTGTGGCAACCCCTGAGATATTGGAACACAGCTATCATGTCTCCCCTAGTCCTTCTTTTTATTAAACTAGACATACCCAGTTCCTGCAACCGTTCTTCATATGTTTGAGCCTCCAGTCCCCTAATCCTCTTTGTTGCTCTTCTCTGCACTCTTTCTAGAGTCTCAACATCCTTTTTACATCGTGGCGACCAAAACTGAATGCCGTATTCCAAGTGTGGCCTTACCAAGGCATTATAAAGTGGTATTAACACTTCACGTGATCTTGATTCTATCCCTCTGTTTATGCAGCCCAGAACTGGGTTGGCTTTTTTGGCAGCTGCTGCACACGGCTGGCTCATATCTAAATGATTGTCCACTAGGACTCCAAGATCCCTCTCCCTCTTACTGCTATTGAGCAAGTACCACATATCCGGTACCTGTGCATCTTGTGTTTTTTTTTGCCTAAATGTAATTTGTCTGAAATGCTATAAGTTCTCCTGCCTGAGCAGAGGGTTGGACTAGAAGACCTCCAAGGTCCCTTCCAACTCAATTTCAGGTTGTTCCTCAACTTACAACAGTTCATTTAGTGACCATTTGAAGTTACAGCGGCATTAAAAAAAAAAGTGACTTATGACCTATGTTTTTTTTGCAGCATCCCCATGATCACATAATCACAATTCAGACGTTTGACCACTGACTCATATTTATGACGGTCGCAGTGTCCCGGGGGATCATGTGATCCCCTTTTGTGACCTTTTCTGACAAGGGAAGGCAATGGGGAAGCCAGATTCGCTTAACGACCAGGTTACTAATTTAAAAACCGCAGTGATTCACTGAACAATTGTGACAAGAAATGTTGTAAAATGGGGCAAAACTCACTTCGCAAATGTCTCACTTAACAACAGAAACATTGGGCTGAATTCTGGTCGTAAGTCCAGGACTACCTGTTAAGTGCAGTGATTTGTTGAACCACAGTGAGAAAAATCATCGTAAAACAGGGCCAAACTCATTTAACAACTGCCTTGCTGGCGTAGTGGTTAAAGTGCAGCAATAAAGGCTGACTCTGCCCACAGCCAGGAAGTTCGATCCTAACCAGCTCAAGATTGTCTCAGTCTTCCGTCCTTCCAAGGTCAGTAAAGGAGGACCCAGATTGTTGGGGGAAAGAGGCTGACTTTTTAAATCGCTCAGAGTGTGCTATAAAGCACTACAAAGCGGGATATAAATGTAAGTACAGGTTAGTCCTTGACTTACAACGGTTCACTTAGTGACCGTTCCAGGTTACACTGAAAAATGTTATTTAGGACCATTTTTCAGACTTGTGGCCATTGCAGTGTCCCCATGGTCACGTGATGCTTGACAGCCGACTCACATTTATCTAGGGCAGAATAGAAAAATAGAATAGAAGAATAGAATAGAATAGAATTAGAATAGAATAGAATAATAGAATAGAATAGAATAAAAAAATAGAATAGAATAATAGAATAGAATAGAATAGAAAAATAGAATATAAGAATAAAATAGAATATTAGAATAGAATAGAATAGAATAGAATAGAATAGAATAGAATAGAATAGAATAGAATAATAGAATATAAGAATAGAATAGAATAGAAAAATAGAATAGAAGAATAAAATAGAATAGAAGAATAGAATAGAATAGAATAGAATAGAATAGAATAGTAGAATATAAGAATAGAATTAGAATAGAATAGAATAATAGAATATAAGAATAGAATAGAAAAATAGAATATAAGAATAAAATAGAATAGAATTAGAATAGAACAGAATAATAGAATAGAAGAATAGAATAGAATAGAATAGAAAAATAGAATAGAATAGAATAGAATAGAATAGAATAGAATAGAATAGAATAGAATAGAAAAATAGAGTATAAAAATAAAATAGAATATAAGAATAGAATTGAATAGAATAGTAGAATATAAGAATAGAATTAGAATAGAATAGAATAATAGAATATAAGAATAGAATAGAATAGAAAAATAGAATATAAGAATAGAATAGAATTAGAATAGAACAGAATAATAGAATAGAAGAATAGAATAGAATAGAATAGAATAGAATAGAATAGAATGCCTTTAGATGGCTGGACTTCCACTCCCAGAATCCCTTAGGTAGCATATTTTAAGATGGCTGGATCTCAACTAGATGGGGGAATTCTAGGAGTTGAAGTCCGTCTCTCTCAAAGCGAACACCTTTGAAAAATACCAGTCAGGGTTAGCTGCAGTAGGAGATACCTAGCAAATTCCCTCAGTCAAACCAGGATTGTGACCCACTTACCGGCCGCTGTCTGAATGTACCCAGCCAGGGTGCAGAGCCGTCTCTCACACTGTCCGCTGGGAAGGAAAAGGACGATGACCGCCAGCAGGGCGCTGAAAGCCAAAAGGGCACAACCGCCCACACACAGCACCGCACTGGTCTGGAAATAAAAGAGGTAGAAATTTGGTTATAGACTGTCCTATGAACGCAGAACCCCAAAGAGGTCGCATCATCCCCAGCCTTTCAGATGTGTGTCAGGAGCTAAGGGCAGGGGTGAAATCCAGCAGGTTCCAACAGGTTCTGGAGAACCGGCTGCGGAAATTTTGAGCAGTTTAGAGAACCGGCAAATACCACCTCTGGCTGACCCCAGGAGTGGGGAGGGAATGGGGATTTTGCAGTATCCTTCCCCTGCCACACCCACCAAGCCACGAACACCAAACCAAGCCACGCCCACCAAGCCACGACCACAGAACCGGTAGTAAAAAAAATTGGATTTCACCACTGGCTAAGGGTTTAGGCTGACTCTTAGTTTAGCAACCATTCTTAGCAAAGAAGAGCAACTAAGATTAGATTAGATTAGATTAGATTAGATTAGATTAGATTAGATTAGATTAGATTAGATTAGATTAGATTAGATTAGATTAGAAAGGAAGGAAGGAAGGAAGGAAGGAAGGAAGGAAGGAAGGAAGGAATGGAATGGAATGGAATGGAATGGAATGGAATGGAATAGAATAGAATAGAATAGAATAGAATAGAATAGAATGGAAGAAAGAAATAATTGGAATGGAATGGAATGGAATGGAATGGAATGGAATGGAATGGAAAGGAAGGAAGGAAGGAAGGAAGGAAGGAAGGAAGGAAGGAAGGAATGGAATGGAATGGAATGGAAAGGAAGGGAATGGAATGGAATGGAATAGAATAGAATAGAATGGAAGAAAGAAATAATTGGAATGGAATGGAATGGAATGGAATGGAAAGAAAGAAAGAAAGAAAGAAAGAAAGAAAGAAAGAAAGAAAGAAAGAATTGGAATAGAATAGAATAGAATAGAACAGAATAGAATAGAATGAAAGAAAGAAAGAAATAACTGGAATAGAATAGAATAGAATAGAATAGAATAGAATAGAATAGAATAGAATAGAATAGAATAGAATAGAATAGAATGAAAGAAAGAAATAATTGGAATGGAATAGAATGGAATAGATAGAAAGAAAGAAAGAAAGAAAGAAAGAAAGAAAGAAAGAAAGAAAGAAAGAATTGGAATAGAATAGAATAGAATAGAACAGAATAGAATAGAATAGAATAGGTCTAGACTAGACTAGACTAGACTAGACTAGACTAGACTAGACTAGAATAGAATAGACTAGACTAGAATAACAGAGTTGTAAGGGACCTTGGAGGTCCTCCAGTCCAACCCCCTGCTTAACAGCCTGGAGACAAAAACATATGAACGGTTGCAGGAACTGGGTATGTCTAGTCTGGGTATGAAAAGAAGGACTAGGGGAGACATGATAGCAGTGTTCCAATATCTCAGGGGTTGCCCCAAAGAAGAGGCAGTCAAGCTATTCTCCAAAGCACCTGAGGGTAGAACAAGAAGCAATGGGTGGAAACTAATCAAGGAGAGAAGCAACTTAGAACTAAGGAGAAAGTTCCTAACAGTGAGGTCAATTAACCAGTGGAACAGCTGGCCACCAGAAGTTGTGGGTGCTCCATCGCTGGAGGTTTTTAAGAAGGGATTGGACAATCATTTGTCTGAACTGGTATAGGGTCTCCTGCATGAGCAGGGGGTTGGACTAGAAGACCTCCAAGGTCCCCTTCTAGCTCTATTCTGATTGACTGATTGAACCATTCGAAGTTACGACGGATGATCGGATCCCCCCGAAAAGGGACTCACAACCCAGATTCAAAACACTGGCATCTATCCCCCACCTCCAAGGTCACATGACCGCATTTTGGGGGCGTGGTAACCAGCCTGTACTTACGACCATTTGAAGCATTTTCAGCTCACATAACCACCATTTACAGGCAGCCCTCGACTTACAACGGTTCATTTAGTGACCGTTCAAAGTTATGACATCCCTGAGAAAAGTGACTCGAGACGTTTTTCACACTTACGACCGTTGTAGCATCCCCGTGGTCACGTGATTTACATCTGGATGCTTGGACAACCGACTCACATTTTTAACGGTTGTAAATTGAGGACTGCCCGTCCCTGAATTACACCAAGTCGCTATAAACTAGTAAGTCGTAAATCGAGAACTCACTGAATCTGCCTTCGTTCTGCCCTTAAGCAGAACATGTTCCACTACGGATTGCACATTGCAGATAGTTCTCAACTTACAACAGTTCATTTAGTGACTGTTTGAGGTTACGACGACACCAAAAAAAGCAATTTAGGACCATGGTTCACACTTATGACCGTCGCAGCATCCCCATGGTCATGTTTTTTTTTTTGTTTGTTTACATTTATACCCCGCCCTTCTCCGAAGACTCAGGGCGGCTTACAATGTATAAGGCAATAGTCTCATTCTATTTGTATATTTTTTACAAAGTCAACTTATTGCCCCCCCCAACAATCTGGGTCCTCATTTTACCTACCTTATAAAGGGTGGAAGGCTGAGTCAACCTTGGGCCGGGCTCGAACCTGCAGTAATTGCAGGCTTTGTGTTCTAATAACAGGCTTCTCTACTGCCTGAGCTATCCCGGCCCCAAAATTGTGACCAAAATTGTGACCAAAATTCAGCCACTTGACAACTGACTCATATGAATAGAATAGAATAGAATAGAATAGAATAGAATAGAATAGAATAGAATCAAGATTGAATTGTTACGAGTTTTAAATGCAAATAGCAAGAGTTTGAATTGGATTTAGCATCAGAGGGCCATGGTGGCTCAGGCTGTAAGATAGCCTGTTATTAAAACACAGCTGCTTGCAATTACTGCAGGTTCAAGTCCCACCAGGCCCAAGGTTGACTCAGCCTTCCATCCTTTATAAGGTAGGTAAAATGAGGACCCAGATTGTTGGGGGCAATAAGTTGACTTTGTATATAAATATACAAATAGGATGAAGACTATTGCTTGACACAGTGTAAGCCTCCCTGAGTCTTCGGAGAAGGGCAGGATATAAATGCAAATTAAAAAAGAAACAAAAACCAATAGACAGATCTTTTAGCTGGAAATAATAATTGGAGTAACATTCATGTAGCAGTCTATCTACAGAATAACAGAGCTGATAGGGACCTTGGAGGTCTTAAAGCCCAACCCTCAGCTTAAGCAGGAGATCCTATACTGTGTCAGACAAATAGCTGTCCAATCATTTTTTTAAAAAACCTCCAGTGATGGAGCAACCACAACTTCTGGTGGCAAGCTGTTCCATCGGTTAATTGTTCTCACTTTAAGGAAATTTCTCCTTAGTTCTAGGTTGCTTCTCTCCTTGATGAGTTTCCATCCGTTGCTTCTTGTCCTGCCTTCAGGGGCTTCGGAGAATAGCTTGACTCCCTCTTCTTTGTGGGAACCTTATGCCGGTTTGCAGGGTCCCCGTGTCATGGGATCCCTTTTTGCGACCTTCTGACCCAACAAAATTAAAGTGGGAAACTAGATTTCCTTAACAACCGGGTTACTAATTTAACAACCGCAGTGACTGGCTTAACGACTAGGGCGAGAAGAGGCGCAAAACGGGTCGTGTAACCAATTTCTCACCCAGCAACGGAGTGAGAAATTTTTTTTTTTGTTTACATTTATACCCCGCCCTTCTCCGAAGACTCAGGGCGGCTTACAGTGTATAAGGCAATAGTCTCATTCTATTTGTATATTTTACAAAGTCAACTTATTGCCCCCCCAACAATCTGGGTCCTCATTTTACCTACCTTATAAAGGATGGAAGGCTGAGTCAACCTTGGGCCGGGCTCGAACCTGCAGTAATTGCAGGCTTGGTGTTCTTAATAACAGGCTTTTACCAGCCTGCGCTATTCACCGGCCCTGATGTTGGACTCAATTGCGGTCGTAACCCGAGGACCATATTTGGAGATTCAGGATATGTGCATCCAGGAAGACGGTAGTTCCCCCCCCCCCGACCGCCCCCCCCCACAGCCGCCTGATGATCTTGCGAGGGCTTATAGCATCCTGTGAAATCTATTGCCTACGGTTCAGCCGTCGCTCGCTCCCCGGAGTAATTAAGATGCCTTGGCAGGACCATAATCGGAAATGTATTACATGCATGGTGGGATTAAGGAGAGAACACGAGCGCCCATTAAAAGCCGCCGTTGCGATTGGCTGCCTCGGCTGATTTCTCGAAACGAGCTGTTGCCAACGCCACCAGCCGCATCCAAATGCTTCTTAATTAAAAAAGAAACGCGCTTCGTCGGAGAAGCCCGGCTGCTGAACAACAGGCGTCCCGCTGCCAAAGAACGCCGCGCCGTTATGGAGTGCGGTTTTTTTTTTTTAAAAAATGGACATCCGGTGCTGAGGAGGCGAAGATGTCGGGAAAGGAAGGTCGAGATGGATCTTCTGGCGAGGCGGCGACACCCGCAAGCACAACGGCCACGAGTCCACGACTACCAGGGAATCGCATCCCTGTTCGAGGGACCACCTCCGTCCGAGTCGAGTACGGTCCATACAAGAAGACCCTGCCCATCACGATCGCCGAAGGAACTCTGCCCAGTCTGTTGGGACTAGACTGGTTTCGTGCCCTGGGCATGGGAGTGACTGGCATCTACAGAAGTGACTGTAACCTGAAAGACATTCTCTTTAACGAGTTCAAGATGTCTTCAAGGACTGCCTGGGCAAGTACAAGGGGACCCCTATTTCCTTCAACTTAGACCCCAGGTAGCCCCATTAGGCTTAAGGCGAGGAGAGTCCTTTGCCCTAAAACCAAAATTGATAAGGAGCTGGACAAGCTCATAAATCAGGGATTTTGGTGCCAGTCGATCACGCAAAGTGGAGACGCCAATCGTCACCCCAATAAACCGGACGGGTCAATTAGAATTTGCGCTGACTACAAGGCGACGCTTAACAAAGCCTTACAGAAAAGCGCTACCGGTTCCGTGGTGCAACACTTATTGCACTCTTGGGGCAAGGGCAAGTCTTTGCAAAGTTAGACTTGGCCCAAGCCTACCAACAACTGCCCGTAGACCCGACAGCCAAGCCCAAACGATTGTAACGCACAGGGGCCTTCAAGTGCACCCGATTGCAATTTGGGGTCAGTGTGGCACCAGGGCTGTTCCAAAACCTAATGGAACGACTACTGCAGGGCTCCCAGGGTAGTTCCTACTGATGATGTCCTAATTTCAGGGAAAACATGGAGGAATTGGGGAGCGTTAAGAAAGGTTTTGGGCATTTTCCGGACAGCCGGATTAAAAGTCAAGGCAAACAAATGCCAGATAGGGGTCGAATCTCGATTTCTTGGGCTACCGGATAGACAAGAAAGGAATTCACCCCACTGAGAGCAAGGTTAAGGCAATTAGGAAGGCTCCAGCGCCCAAAACAAAGCAGAGCTGCAGGCATTCCTGGATTGTGAATTTTACGGTCTTTTAAAGAACAAAGCAACTGCTATGAACCGCTGCATAGGCTCTTAGGAAAAATACTGTTTGGTCTTGGGGAAAGTCGGAAAATAGGGCTTTTGAAGCAGTAAAGAACCTGCTCTCAAGTGATAGCCTGCTCATCCAATATCACAACTCATTACCCCTAGTGCTGGTTTGCATGGCGCCTCCTTATGGGGTGGGGCTGTACTCAGCCATAGACTTCCAAACGGCACAGAAGCCCCTATAGCTTTTACTCTAGAACGATGTCCTCCCAGAGAGAACTACAGCCAGCTAGATAAAGAAGCACTAGCCATTGTGTCAGGGGTTAAAAATTCCACCTAATATGTCTTTGGGCGAATTTTGAAATCGTGACTGACCACAGACCGCTACTAGGGATACTGGCTGGCGATCACCAACGCCTGTGGCACTTTCGCCACGACTGACCCGATGGACTATATTCTTAGCCGCTTATTCGCACAAGCTGCAGCATCGACCAGGAAAAGAAGTGGGGCATGCAGACGCCGAGCCGATGCCCACTACCAGGGGCCATCAAGACCCCACCCGGGACACCCATCCTACTTATTGACTCTTGACTCTGGCCCAGTCACATCTAAGGAAGTGGCTCGGCATCATACCGACATTGTGTTAAGGACTGTACCGGTTGGGTACAGAGGGTGGCCGCGCGCCGCTAACGGTTCAAAGAATTTGTTAAAAAACGAGATGAGCTCTCGGCTCAAGGGGGGTGCCTGTTATGGGGTGATCGTGTAATAATTCCTGATAAATTAAGGGGAAAGGTATTGGACCTCCTCCACGAGGGTCACCCAGGGATCGTAAGGATGAAGGGGTTAGCTAGAAGCTATGTGGTGGCCACCCATGGACGCAGAGATTGCTGAGAGGGTAGGGAAATGCCAGGCTTGCCAAGAGTCCAGACCTCTACCCCCAACGGCCCCAGTCAGGGAATGGGAAAAGCCCCAAGGGCCCTGGTCAAGAATCCACATTGATTTTGCTGGCCCCTTCCACGCCAAACGCTCCTAGTGGTTGTTGATGCATTCTAAATGGTTGGAGATCATACTCATGAAATCCACCACGGCCAAGCAGTAATCGCAGCCCTGCGCCACCTATTCGCAACTCACGGGTTGCCGGACACTCTGGTGTCCGACAATGGGCCTCAATTCACGGCAGCCCAGTTTGAAGAATACCTGGCAGAGGAGGGCATCCGACATGCCCTCTCTGCGACTTTCCACCCTGCGCCGAATGGTTTTGCAGAGCTGCTCCGTCCGAGCGCTAAGGAGGCATTGTCCAGGCTCAAGCCAGGTGACTGGCAAACAAAGATAGACTTTTTCCCCAGCCGCCCAGCACAGAACCCCAAGCACGGCCACCGGAAAAGCCCAGCCGAATTACTAATGGGACGGAAACTCCAATGCCCACTTGACCGCTTGAATCCCCATTACACACCAGAGGGTTACAAGGGGAACTAGAAAAGACAAGGAAATGAGCATAGGCGACCGGGTGTGGGCCCGAAACTATGGGGACGGCCCTAGTTGGTTTGCAGGACAAATAATAAAGATAACCGGCCCAAAATCGTACGTGGTAGAGCTACCAGACAACTGAGTGTGGAGGCGCCACATAGATCAAATAAGGAAACGAATAACTAATCAAACCGAACCAAATGAAACAGATCATGACCAATACCAATTCGAATTCACAGCTGACAATGACCCCGGGGAGGCGCAAGACTTAGCTGAGGTCCCAGAGTTCCAGCGACGCCATCAGGTTCCCGAGGGGAACAGCAGGAAAGTTTCAAAATAATCCAAGGCCGGATGGCCAAGAAAAGAGTCGGCCAATAATCCGGAGCCCGCTGGCTCAGAGAAAGAGCTGGGAGGAGAAAACAGCCCTCCGACCAGCTCAAAACACCACCCAGAACTGAACCGCGAGGTCAGAAAGAACTAGAGACGCCCAGGTTATTTAGTGACTACGTCGAAAAATAACATGTAAATAAATATGTAAATAGAGGCAAAGTGTTTTCTGGGAGGGGAGGAGTGTTATGTATTCAGGTTTGTGCCTTTAAATATTTGAGCGGGAAATCAGCACGTTGCTGATTGGACGAAGCCTCCAGTAGAACTGTATAAAAGGAGAGGTTTTTCTCCCAGCCAGTTGCTGGGTTCACTGTATATTAAAGAGCTGTTGTCACTACCCTGGTCTCCTGCCTCGTTACTGCCCAAACCAAACAGCCCCCAACAATCTGGGTCCTCATTTTACCTACCTTATAAAGGATGGAAGGCTGAGTCAACCTTGGACCTGGTGGGACTAGAACCTGCAGTAATTGCAGGCAGCTGTGTTTTAATAACAGGCTTCTTACAGCCTGAGCCACACCGCGGCCCTTAGAATAGAATCAAGATTGAATTGTTATGAGTTTTAAATGCAAATAGCAAGAGTTTGAATTGGATTTAGCATCAGAGGGCCATGGTGGCTCAGGCTGTAAGATAGCCTGTTATTAAAACACAGCTGCTTGCAATTACTGCAGGTTCAAGTCCCACCAGGCCCAAGGTTGACTCAGCCTTCCATCCTTTATAAGGTAGGTAAAATGAGGACCCAGATTGTTGGGGGCAATAGGTTGACTTTGTATATAAATATACAGATAGGATGAAGACTATTGCTTGACACAGTGTAAGCCGCCCTGAGTCTTCGGAGAAGGGCGGAATATAAATGCAAATTAAAAAAGAAACAAAAACCAATAGGCAGATCTTTTAGCTGGAAATAATAATTGGAGTAACATTCATGTAGCAGTCTACCTACAGAATAACAGAGCTGATAGGGACCTTGGAGGTCTTAAAGCCCAACCCTCAGCTTAAGCAGGAGATCCTATACTGTGTCAGACAAATAGCTGTCCAATCATTTTTTAAAAAAACCTCCAGTGATGGAGCAACCACAACTTCTGGTGGCAAGCTGTTCCATTGGTTAATTGTTCTCACTTTCAGCAAATTTCTCCTTAGTTCTAGGTTGCTTCTCTCCTTGATAAGTTTCCATCCGTTGCTTCTTGTCCTGCCTTCAGGGGCTTCAGAGAAATAGCTTGACTCCCTCTTCTTTGTGGGAACCTTATGCAGGGTCCCCGTGTCATGGGATCCCCTTTTGCGACCTTCTGACCCAACAAAATTAAAGTGGGAAACTAGATTTCCTTAACAACCGGGTTACTAATTTAACAACCGCAGTGACTGGCTTAACGACTAGGGCGAGAAGAGGCGCAAAACGGGTCGTGTAACCAATTTCTCACCCAGCAACGGAGTGAGAAATTTTTTTTTTTTGTTTACATTTATACCCCGCCCTTCTCCGAAGACTCAGGGCGGCTTACAGTGTATAAGGCAATAGTCTCATTCTATTTGTATATTTTTACAAAGTCAACTTATTGCCCCCCCAACAATCTGGGTCCTCATTTTACCTACCTTATAAAGGATGGAAGGCTGAGTCAACCTTGGGCCGGGCTCGAACCTGCAGTAATTGCAGGCTTTGTGTTCTTAATAACAGGCTTTTACCAGCCTGCGCTATTCACCGGCCCTGATGTTGGACTCAATTGCGGTCGTAACCCGAGGACCATATTTGGAGATTCAGGATATGTGCATCCAGGAAGACGGTAGTTTCCCCGACCGCCCCACAGCCGCCTGATGATCTTGCGAGGGCTTATAGCATCCTCTGAAATCTATTGCCTACGGTTCAGCCGTCGCTCGCTCCCCGGAGTAATTAAGATGCCTTGGCAGGACCATAATCGGAAATGTATTACATGCATGGTGGGATTAAGGAGAGAACACGAGCGCCCATTAAAAGCCGCCGTTGCGATTGGCTGCCTCGGCTGATTTCTCGAAACGAGCTGTTGCCAACGCCACCAGCCGCATCCAAATGCTTCTTAATTAAAAAAGAAACGCGCTTCGTCGGAGAAGCCCGGCTGCTGAACAACAGGCGTCCCGCTGCCAAGGAACGGCAGCTGTGAGCGAGTCCACGCCGTTATGGAGTGCGGTGTTTTTTTTTTTTTTTAAAAATGGACATCCGGTGCTGAGGAGGCGAAGATGTCGGGAAAGGAAGGTCGGGATGGATCTTCCGGCGAGGCGGCGACACCCGCAGAAAGGAGGATGTCCGACCTCTTTTGAAAATATCTGCTGTGAACTCTGCGTAGACGTCAGGAAGGGCATCCAGCCAGTAAATGCTCAGCTCCATCCACTCGCCCTGAATCTACCCGAAATAGGGGTTACACTGGCTTGTAAAAAGGGAGGGGTTTTTTTTTCCCCTCAAAGGATGGATTAGGGTTTCATGGGTAAAAAAATGGGAAGACTGGTCTCCAGATTTTGAAAAGGTGAATTGGAGTTGATAGAGAAGACGGCCCTAGGTGAGTCATGAAACGACTACAAGGCCTAGGTACTTACGGGACCGCCTGCTGTTACCTCATGCCTCCCACCGACCCGTACGCTCTCACAGAGAGGGACTTCTCAGGGTGCCGTCCGCCAAGCAATGTCGGCTGGCGGCCCCCAGGGGAAGATCCTTCTCTGTGGGGGCTCCCACCCTCTGGAATGAACTTCCCCCGGGTTTACGCCAAATACCTGACCTTCGGACCTTCCGCCGCGAATTGAAAACACATCTATTTATTTGCGCGGGGCTGGCTTAAATTTTATTGGTTTTAAATTTCTATTATTAATTTTAAGGGGTTTTTTAGTTTTATATATTTTAAAGTTTTTAGGCCAACTATGTAATAAGTTTTTTAATCTTTATTTTAATTGTATACTGTACCGTTTGTTTTACCCTGGCTGTACACCGCCCTGAGTCCTTCGGGAGAAGGGCGGTATAAAAATCGAATAAATAATAATAAATAATAAAAAAGTAAATAACTGAACTCAAAGACTACCAAGGTGCAACAGTTTTCTTCCTCTCCTCCTCATCTTCCTCTTCCACTTCCTTTTTTTCTTCCTCCTCCTCCCCCGTCTTCTACACTCTGCAAAGCCCCTCTCTTCTAGCACTGATGACGTTACCTAGCTGGGTCATGAAATGTCTATAAGAAAACAGCCAAATTAGCACCCAGGACACCACAGTATTTGTCCTTCTCCTCTCCACAAACTCCATTTCCTTCTAGCACTGATGAGGTTACCTACCGTATTTTTTGGAGTATAAGACGCACCGGAGTATAAGACGCACTTTAGTTTTTGGGGAGGAAAATAGGAAAAAAAATATTCTGTCTAACCAGGTATTCATCTGGCTTGTGTCCTTAGCCTAGTCAGCTTCAACACATTAGTTCGCTCGCTGGTTTTGAGGTTGGGGCTAAAAAAACAGCTTCTAAAGTACAGCTGATCGTTGGAGGGAGCAGCAATTAGAAAAGCAGGCAAAGCACACACGATCGCTTCGCTCACGTCTGGACCGAAAAACAGCTGCAGAAGCACAGCTGATCATCGGAGGGAGCTCCAGTGACTGAGGCAGGCAAAGCGCGGAAGGGGTAAGAGAAGGCAGCAGCTGTTCCGGGTAGCCATTTTGGGCACTGTGCGTCACATTTTCAGGCAACGATCGGCGGTGGTTTGCTTTGGCGATCCCCACAGCCTTAAAGGGCATTTGGAGCAGTGATGAAATGTAAAATTTATTACTACCGGTTCTGTGGGCGTGGCTTGGTGGGGGGGGTAATGTGACTGAGTGGGCATGGCCAACTTTTTTTTTAACCTTTAAAAGCATTTTTTCTTTATTTATTTTATTATTATTTTATTATTTATTAATTTTAAGGGGTTTTTTAGTTTTATATATTTTAAAGTTTTTAGGCCAACTATATAATAAGTTTTTTAATCTTTATTTTAATTGTATACTGTACCGTTTGTTTTACCCTGGCTGTACACCGCCCTGAGTCCTTCGGGAGAAGGGCGGTATAAAAATCGAATAAATAATAATAAATAATAAAAAAGTAAATAACTGAACTCAAAGACTACCAAGGTGCAACAGTTTTCTTCCTCTCCTCCTCATCTTCCTCTTCCACTTCCTTTTTTTCTTCCTCCTCCTCCCCCGTCTTCTACACTCTGCAAAGCCCCTCTCTTCTAGCACTGATGACGTTACCTAGCTGGGTCATGAAATGTCTATAAGAAAACAGCCAAATTAGCACCCAGGACACCACAGTATTTGTCCTTCTCCTCTCCACAAACTCCATTTCCTTCTAGCACTGATGAGGTTACCTACCGTATTTTTTGGAGTATAAGACGCACCGGAGTATAAGACGCACTTTAGTTTTTGGGGAGGAAAATAGGAAAAAAAATATTCTGTCTAACCAGGTATTCATCTGGCTTGTGTCCTTAGCCTAGTCAGCTTCAACACATTAGTTCGCTCGCTGGTTTTGAGGTTGGGGCTAAAAAAACAGCTTCTAAAGTACAGCTGATCATTGGAGGGAGCAGCAATTAGAAAAGCAGGCAAAGCACACACGATCGCTTCGCTCACGTCTGGACCGAAAAACAGCTGCAGAAGCACAGCTGATCATCGGAGGGAGCTCCAGTGACTGAGGCAGGCGAAGCGCGGAAGGGGTAAGAGAAGGCAGCAGCTGTTCCGGGTAGCCATTTTGGGCACTGTGCGTCACATTTTCAGGCAGCGATCGGCGGTGGTTTGCTTTGGTGATCCCCACAGCCTTAAAGGGCATTTGGAGCAGTGATGAAATGTAAAATTTATTACTACCGGTTCTGTGGGCGTGGCTTGGTGGGGGGGAGGGTAATGTGACTGAGTGGGCGTGGCCAACTTTTTTTTTTTTACTTTTAAAAGCATTTTTCTTTATTTATTTTATTATTATTTTATTATTTATTAATTTTATACGCTGAGCTGCACGATCGTCGAGACTTTTTTTTTTTAACTTTTAAAAGCAATTTTTCAGCCGAAGAAAAAATGCTTTTAAAAGTTAAAAAAAAACAACCCTCTGATGATCGCACGGCTCAGCTGGGCATGGGGGTGGGTGGGAAGGGATTTTTGCCACCGGTTCTCTGAACCACCCGCCGCCATCGCTACTGGATCGGGCGATCCAGTCCGAACCAGGAGCATTTCACTCCTGGTTTGGAGGCTGAAAACGTGATGCGCAGAGCCCAAAAACACGAGTTGTTGTCGATGGCAATGTCTGCAGCCAGGAAGAGGACGCACGGAGGCCAAAGGGTGGGGGACGGCAGATGGGCAGGGCTACATTCGGAGTATAAGACACACCCAAATTTTCAGCTTCTTTTAGGAAGGAAAAAAGTGCGTCTTGTATACTCCGAAAAATACGGTAGTGGGTTCATGAAATGTCTATAAGAAAACAATCAAAATTAGCACCAAGGATTCAGCAGTCCTCCTCCTCCTCCTCCTCCTCCTCTCCACAAACCCCACTCCCTTCTAGCACTGATGAGGTTGTCTAGTTGGGTCATGAATTGTCTGCAAACCAAGCTTAGAGAGCACTAAAGATCCCATTGTCCTCCTCCTCCTCCTCCTCCTCCTCCCCCCCTTCTCCTCCATTTCACATACTCCACTTCCTTCTAGTGCTCCTGAGATTACCTAGCTGGGTAATGAAACGTCGGATAGAAAACAACCCAGCTCAGAGAGCGCCAAGGAAGGGTTTCTCTTTTGATCCGCTTTCTCTCGCCATTCTGCAGCCGAGGGCTCGGTTGTCTCTTATCTAAGCCTTCACTTGGCATCCTCTCTTAGCCTGGTCTCCCGAGGTCTTTCTAGCATAGTGTCGCAGTGAAAGAGAAGAAGGAGCATGGGTCTGGGACAGGGGTGGGATTCAGCCGGTTCAGGCGAACCCGGATGCTAATTTTACCTCTGGTTTGCCGAACCGGTAGTTGCAAGGACTGGCTGGCCCCTCCCAACTCACCCTCCCCTCCCAGGAGTCTCCAAGCGGATGCCAGGCAAGTGCAGGGCCCACGCGGAGGCTCCGGGAAGGCGAAAAACAGGCCTACCGGAAGTTCCGGACATCTGGAAATGCAGCCATTTCTGGCCTCCCGGAGGCTCAAGGAAAGCCTCCAGAACTTGGGGAAGGCAAACTGTACCCCCTCCACTGTGATGCAGGAGGCCAAGTAGGCCACACCCACCATGGCCACGCCCACCCAGTAACCGGGTAGAGAACCAGTTGCTAAAATTTTTGAATCCCACCCCTGGTCTGGGAGTAGCTACAGCTGCCAGTCATGTGTAGAGACACGAACAAAAAATAGATTTTTTTTATTTATTTACATTTATATCCCGCCCTTCTCCGAAGACTCAGGGCGGCTTACATTGTGTAAGGCAATAGTCTCATTCTATTTGTATACTTATATACAAAGTCAACTTATTGCCCCCCCAACAATCTGGGTCCTCATTTTACCTACCTTATAAAGGATGGAAAGCTGAGTCAACCTTGGGCCTGGTGGCATGAGACTTGGAAGCTACTACATGGTGTTGCTACTACAGTAGCAGCAGGGGTGAAATGCTCCCGGTTCAGACCAGATTGCATGATCCGGTAGCGATGGGGGCGGGTAGTTCGGAGAACCGGTAGCAAAAATCCCTTCCCCCCGCCACCTTCCACACCTCGCTGTTCCTCTTCTCTCTCCCTGAAGCTCTCGGTGGTGATATAACTGCAAAAGGCCTTAAATGACTGCCTCAGCGCTTCAAAGGGCCGCACTAGAGCTGATCAGCGCTGTAGGCGGATAGTAGACCCGTGCCTCTATTTTTAAAGAAAGTAGACCGGTGCCTCCCAAAAAAAGGCAATTAGTAGACCGGTGCCTCTATTTTTAAAGAAGGTAGACCGGTGCCTCCCAAAAAAGGGCAATTAGTAGACCGGTGCCTCTATTTTTAAAGAAGGTAGAACGGTGCGCTCTCAAATTTTGTATATTTTGTTTATTATTTTTATTATTTATTATTATTGGCCATGCCCATTCAGTCACCTGACCACCAAGCCACGCCCAGTGGCTCACCTAACCACCAAGCCACGCCCACAGAACCGGTAGGGAAAATTTTTAGATTTCACCCCTGAGCAGCAGAGTTTGTATCTCAGGAACTTTACAAAGATGCATTGCAGCTGCAGCAACAAAAAAAAAATTCATCCTTTCACACATCTTAAAATAGCCAAGGCTGAAAAACCCTAATTTTTTCCTAACACTCGCAGAGATGTAGCAGGGTATCTTTTTAAGTCAACTGATCTTGCTAACTTTCTCTTCCTTTTCACCATTTTTTTTTTTATTGTTGGCAGAAAGATTTAAAGAACTTTTTAAAAACCGTTCCAACCACTGCGTGGCGAATTCTGTATGCCGGGTTTTTAAAAGCGTGACAGATGTTTTCATCTATCGGATCTTAGAATAACTATTTGGATGAAGTTCCCGGGCAGAAGCGGAAGACCAGCAAACGAGAGAGTGGAGTGAGCACTGAAAGGTGGCGGGATGAATTTCTCTTGCTAAGGATGAGAGTTCTGGCAGATGTGAGGAAACAGATGTGGTTGAGCTAATGGAGCTGGTTTTCTGCCTGAATCGTGCCCAGAAACGTCCCCAGAAACCAACTGGCGACTAGCACTTTACTTGACATGAGCCTGACATAGCATTTCTTATTTATTTATTTGTATCCCGCCTTTATTATTTTTACAAATAACTCATGGAACATATCAAACGTATCTAACACACCTCACTCCTACGTTCCTCCCACCTGTGAAGTGCGTTGAGCTGAGATAGAGGGTTTGGACCAAAGTCACCCAGCTGGCGTTCATGGCTAAGTTGAGACTAGAACTCACAGTCGCCTGGTAAAAGGCCCGAACGTACCCAGCCAGCTTTCACGGCTAAGGAGGGACTAGAACTCACTGTCTCCTGGTGATTGGCCCAAAGTCACCCAGCCAGCTTTCATGCCTAAGGCGGGAACTAGAACTCACAGTCTCCTGGTGATTGGTCCAAAGCCAGCCAGCCAGCTTTCATGACTAAGGCGGGACTAGAACTCACTGTCTCCTGGTGATTGGTCCAAAGTCCCCCACTACTTTCATGCCTAAAACAGAACTAGAACTCACTGTCTCCTGATGATTGGCCCAAAGTTACCCAGCCAGCTTTCATGCCTTAAAGCAGGACTAGAACTCACAACCTCTTGGTGCTTGGCCCAAAGCCACCCAGCTAGTTTTCATGCCTAAAGTGGAACTAGAACTCCCGGTTTCTTTGTGATGGACCCAAAGTCAACAGCTGACTTGCATGGCTAAGGCAGAACTAGAACTCACTGTCCCCTGGTGATTTGTCCACAGTTACCCAGCCGGCTTTCACATCCAAGCTGTGACTAGAACTCACTCTTACAATAGTGCTGAAATAGCACTCTAAAGGTGAATGTAAAGGTTCCCCTCGCACATACGTGCTAGTCGTTCCTGACTCTAGGGGGCAGTGCTCATCTCTGTTTCAAAGCCGAAGAGCCAGCGCTGTCAGAAGATGTCTCCATGGTCATGTGGCCAGCATGACTCAAAGCCAAAGGCGCACGGAACGCTGTTCCCTTCCCACCAAAGGTGGTCCCTATTTTTCTACTTGCATTTTTTACGTGCTTTTGAACTGTTAGGTTGGCAGAAGCTGGGACAAGTCACGGGAGCTCACCCCGCTACGCAGCGCTAGGGATTCGAACCGCTGAGCTGCCAACCTTCCGATCAACAAGCTCAGCGTCTCAGCCACTAAGCCACCGCGTCCCCATCGAAATAGCACTCTAGTGGAATATAATTCATCTAACCTTGCAGATGGTCGCTGCGTAAGCACACTTGAACGGGCTGATTAATTTGATGAATTCATCAAAAGGGCACGGCGAAGAAAAATATTCCCAAGATCGCAGAGGTGGGCGCGAAAGCTTAAATACACTTTTCCCAAAAGGTTTCCACAATTTTGGCCACTACTGTATTTAATTAATTAGTTAATTAATTTTGTCTTTCCTATCTGATCCATTTGAGAGACAGATGCTGACCCTGGGGGAGGGAGGGAGAGGGAAAGGAAAGGAAAGGAAAGGGAAAGAAACAGAACAACCAGTTGAAAGTAAACCGGAAACATTTTTACTAGAATATACACCAAAGAAATAAAATATCTGATTTTGCACGTTAGAACAGCTGCACGAATAACATATGCACAAAACTGGAAAGAGGAAACGATACCAACAGATGAAGAAGTGATAGATAAAGTTTTAGAGTGTGCCGAAAGGGACAAGTTAACAAAAGAAACTAAAGAGAAAGAAGAGACAGACTATTATATAATCTGTAATAAATGTTTGTCAGATTGTGTATCACATTAAAGCATCTTCCTTTTTAACTGCTAGTGGGGGTTTGAACTGATTGGGTGGGAGCTTGGCTGTGCTCTGATTGGATGGGGTTTTTTTTCGTGCTCTGACTGGCTGGGGTGTGTCCTGTTTGGGTGGGGGCTTGGTTGTGCTCAGATTAGTCTGAGTTGCAGGGGGATTTGAGCTGGTGAGCTGCATTGCTGTTGTTTGGCTTCGTGGTCGTGGTCGTGCTACATCTTCATAGTGGGTGTCAGTCTGCTGCATGTATGGATTGGAGCAGTTAAAAAGGAAGAAACAGCTGCAATCACACATTGCTCCCAGAAGCACGAAGCTGAAGCCTGAAGATGACGAATGAGACTTCGTCGAAACGTCACACTTCCAATTTTACGCGGGAGAAAACCCAAATAACCAAAGACCTACATACAAACACCCGCAAAAACCTCCGAATATATATATACAAACACGAAGCCAAACAACAGCAATGCAGCTCACCAGCTCAAATCCCCCTGCAACTCAGACTAATCTGAGCACAACCAAGCCCCCACCAACACAGGACACACCCCCAGCCAATCAGAGCACAAAAAAACCCCCATCCAATCAGAGCACAGCCAAGCTCCCACCCAATCAGTTCAAACCCCCACTAGCAGTTAAAAAGGAAGAAACAGCTGCAATCACACATTGCTCCCAGAAGCACGAAGCTGAAGCCTGAAGATGACGAATGAGACTTCTGCAGTTTTTTGCCTTTGTTCTTATGTTATCTTTGCTCACATATATATATTTTTTTCCAGGCCCTTGCAACTTTGAACGGTTGCTGAATAAATGGTCATAAGTCAAGGACTGCCTGTACTTATGACAAGGGCCATGTCCTCTGGTCATGCGATCACTTTTTGTGACCTTCAGACTAGCAAAGCCAACGGGGAGCCCAGATTCGCTTCACGATTGCCTGATTCGCTTAACAACCGCAGCAAATCGCCTTGCATAACAACGGCCATTTTGAGCTCCATTACTGTCGTACGATGAGGACTATCTGTTAAAAGCATTTGGAGCTCTCCGTTTGGAAAAAAAACATGCCCATCTGGAAATTGGAGAAACAAAAGACTTTTAAAAAAAAAAAAAATATGAGCAACCTGAAAGCTTGGCCTAAAAATTATTTTGACGCTGTGCCAGCATTCCAGAAATGTTTTTGAGCTGAAAATAGCTCCTATTTTCCTTTGAAGCACCTGCTTTGCAGGAAGAACCAGGCCATTGCAAGATCAAAACTCGCTGGGAAAACGGGGGGGAAAAAATCTGT
Source organism: Ahaetulla prasina (assembly GCF_028640845.1). Taxonomy (NCBI): domain Eukaryota; kingdom Metazoa; phylum Chordata; class Lepidosauria; order Squamata; family Colubridae; genus Ahaetulla; species Ahaetulla prasina. Next base: position 4,733,272 of record NC_080539.1, read on the forward strand.
TTCAAAGGTGGAACAACTGTTCAAAATTAGCGAAGGTTTGCATTCTGCTTCACGAGATCCCAGCTTTGGTTGTTGTCAGTCAATTAAAAAAAAAATAGAATAACCTTGAAAATAAGTTGTGAATGCTCCAACACTGAAAATTTTTTAAGAAATTTGTCTGAGATGGTGTAGAGTTTCCCTGCCTGGGCAGGGGGTTGGACTAGAAGGCCTCCAAGGTCCCTTCCAACTCTGTTATTATTATTATTATTTTTAAAAATCACATTTGGTTCAGGACAGTGGTGGGACGCTGTCGGGTTAACAACCGGTTTCGGTGAGCGCGCACTTTGCATGCGCACACACCTAAGTGCAGCGCTGAAAATGGAGCATTTAGAACAGAGGTGGCTTCTGCTTACACTTTTACTACCGGTTCACAACGGGAGCGCGCAGATCGTCCGTAGTGACGTCCGGGTGGGTGGGCAGAGCCTCCCGCCAGTTTTACTACCAGTTCGCATGAACTGGACTGAACCGGTGAATCCACCACTGATTTAGAAGCTCAGCTGCTTACCTTCCAAGTCAGCAACGTTTAAGTAGAACAGCGAGTGGGTGCTGGAAATCAGCTTTTCTGTCCCCCCTCGCCTCCGTCCGAGCGATGGCTTAATTAGCCGGCACTATCAGCTCTGGCAGCAAACTAGCGAGCATCTGCCAAGTGACTCTGTTATCTCCCTTGATGCCGATGAGTCACCCAGGAACGAACAGTACTTCAGCTCTTAGTTAAGCAGTTAATTTGCCTGCTACGAAGAGGCATAGCAGCCCTTGCTGCTTTTTTATCCTGTGGGGTGTGGCTCCATGACTCAGCACTTCTTAGGCCTGCCCCACCCTTGCTTCTGTTGTTCCCGCCTCTCCTGCCTACGAAACCTAGGGTCCAGCCAGGCCTGATTGCCATCAGCTAGGTCTGAAGGCGTGGCCTGGGGAGGGGGAAAGAGTCAGGGGATGGAGGCCTCGTTATCTCCTCCACCTGGCCTGCCTCTGGCTCCTGGAGCTGAGCCAGGGAAGCCGGTGCTCCAGAGGTAAGTCCTGACGGCCCTTCCCCCCTCACTTTCCGAATCACTTTCTGGCAGGGGGCCCGGCTCAGGTGGGGGCAGACACAACATCAGCTGTGTTGCGCTATTGAGAGGAGCTACAAAGCAGGAAATAAAGGACAGGATAGTGCGGGGCCGGGTGGACAGGGCCAACTGATCATCGGAACTACCGGTTCGCCCGAATGGGTCCGAACCACCTCTGGTTCAGGATAACCCCCGCCTTCAAAATTGTCTCCGGGAATTTCCCTTTTCCGCCTATAGGTAAGTCCTCAACTTATAACCGTTCGTTTAGGGACCTTTCGGTGTTACACTTTTCACACTTAGGAAATAAATCAGCAAAATTAAAACATATACAGGGGGTCCTCAACCTACAACCGTTGATTTAGTGACCCTTCAAAGTTACTGAACAAGTGAACTTCTGGCCGTTTTTCACACTTACGACCGTTGCAGCATCCCCATGGTCACGTGATCAGAATTCGGATGCTTGGCAACTGACTCATATTTATGACGGTCGCAGGGACCCGGGGTCACGTGATCCCCTTTTGCGACCTTCCGACAAGCAAAGTCCATAGGTTATTAACTGAACAACTGCAGGGATTCATTTAGCAGCGGTGGCGAGAAAGGTCGTAAAACAGGGGAAACACTCTATTAACAAATGTCTTTCCTTAGCAACAGAAATTTTGGGCTCCGTTGTGGTCGTAAGTCAAGGATGACCTGTAGTCATAATTCAGTTTTTTTCCAATGTCAAATGGTTGCCAAACTTGTAAATTTGTAAGCATTAATTAAATAAACAATTAAACAAACAAGCAAATGGTTATAAGTCAAAGACTCTCTGTACTTAATTGGTGTGTTTTTTCCTGCGTTTGACTTGGATCCTCGGTTATCTTTGATGCTATACAGCCGGGATGGCGAACCTATGGCACATGCCTGCCCAAAGTGGAATGTGGAGCCATGTCGCCTGGCATGTGTGGCGCTGCCCGTTCCTCTTCCGGGTTTCTGGCACGCATGCGCATGGGACGATCAACTGGCGTGCGGCAGTGCCGGAAACCGGAAGAGATGTGTGCCGGCCAGCTGATTGGCGGATGTGCATGCGCAGCAGTAACCGGAAAACTTGCTGGCCAGTGCTCATGCGTGCGCTGGAGACCAGAAGTACCTTACCCAGCATGCTCCACTTCCAGGTTGCGGCCCTGATGAGCGTGAAGTACTTCCCTTCCTGGCACTGGGTGCTGTGCGCGCGCAAGCTCCCATCACTGCTATACAGGTAGTCCTCTACTTACAACCACAAATGGAGCCCAAAATTTCTGTTGCTAAGTGAGACATCTGTCAAGTGAGTTTTGTCCCGTTAGACGACCTTAATTTCCTGACAGTTAGAACAATTAACCAGTGGAACTACTTGCCTCCAGAAGTTGTGGATGCTCCAACACTGGAAGTTTTTAAGAAGATGTTGGACAACCATTTGTCTGAAGTGGTGTAGGGTTTCCTGCCTGAGCAGGGGGTTGGACTAGAAGACCTCCAAGGTCCCTACCAACTCTGTTGTCCTGTGCTGTGCTGTCCTATCCTATCCTATCCTATCCTGCATTCTATTCTGCATGCTATTCTATTCTGTTCTGTTCTGTTCTGTTCTATTCTATTCTTATTTATTCTATTCTTGTCCTGTCCTGTCCTTTACTGTCCTGTCCAATCCTATCCTGCCCTGCCCTGCCCTGCCCTATCCTATCCTATCCTATCCTATCCTATCCTATCCTATCCTATCCTATCCTATCCTATCCTATCCTATCCTATCCTATCCTGCATTCTATTCTATTCTATTCTATTCTATTCTATTCTATTCTACTCTTATTTATTCTATTCTTGTTCTCTCCTGTCCTGTCCTTTACTGTCCTGTCCAATCCTATCCTATCCTATCCTATCCTATTCTGCCCTGCCCTGCCCTGCCCTGCCCTGCCCTATCCTATCCTATCCTATCCTATCCTGTCCTATTCTGTTCTTATTTATTCTATTCTTGTTCTCTCCTGTCCTGTCCTTTACTGTCCTGTCCAATCCTATCCTATCCTATTCTATCCTATCCTATCCTGCCCTGCCCTGCCCTGCCCTATCCTATCCTATCCTATCCTGTCCTATTCTATTCTTATTTATTCTATTCTTGTCCTGTCCTGTCCTGTCCTTTACTGTCCTGTCCAATCCTATCCTGCCCTGCCCTGCCCTGCCCTGCCCTGCCCTATCCTATCCTATCCTATCCTATCCTATCCTGCATTCTATTCTATTCTATTCTATTCTATTCTATTCTATTCTATTCTATTCTATTCTATTCTATTCTACTCTTATTTATTCTATTCTTGTTCTCTCCTGTCCTGTCCTTTACTGTCCTGTCCAATCCTATCCTATCCTATCCTATCCTATCCTATCCTATCCTGCCCTGCCCTGCCCTGCCCTATCCTATCCTATCCTATCCTGTCCTATTCTATTCTTATTTATTCTATTCTTGTCCTGTCCTGTCCTGTCCTTTACTGTCCTGTCCAATCCTATCCTGCCCTGCCCTGCCTTGCTCTGCCCTGCCCTATCCTATCCTATCCTATCTTATCCTATCCTGCATTCTATTCTATTCTATTCTATTCTATTCTATTCTACTTATTTATTCTATTCTTGTCCTATCCTATCCTATCCTGCCCTGCCCTATCCTATCCTATCCTATCCTATCCTATCCTATCCTATCCTATCCTGTCCTGTCCTATTCTATTCTTATTTATTCTATTCTTGTTCTCTCCTGTCCTGTCCTTTACTGTCCTGTCCAATCCTATCCTATGCTATCCTATCCTATCCTATCCTTCCTGTCCTGTCCTAACCTATCCTATTCTGCATTCTATTCTATTCTATTCTATTCTATTCTATTCGTCCACAGTCTTAAGTGAATCCCTGCAATTGTTAAGCTCATAACACGGTTGTTAAGCAAATCTGACTTCTCCCAATGACTTGACTCGTCAGAAGGTCGCAAAACGGGATCACATGACCCCGGGACACTGCAACCGTCATAAGTTCATGCCAGTTGCTAAGCCACTGAATCCTGACCACAAAGATGCCGCAATGGTTATAATTATGAAAAAAAAAATGGCCTTAAGTCACTTTGTTCAATGCTGTTTCAACTTCCAACGGGCTCTAAGACGAAGTGTTTTAAGTCAAGGACTGCCTTGTATGTTGACCAACATTCCGTTGGTTTCCTAGCTCCATTTATTGTGTGAACAGGGAAACTGGGGTTCATCCAACTAACTATGTTTCCTGCAAATCTCTCAGAGAAAGACCCAGAAAAAAGACAACAGAATGGACTCCAAATCCTTCTACCTCTTTTAACAATAGCGAAACCAACAAACACACCCTTTTTTTTTTTAAACAGGAAAGCCAACTTTCCTCACAACTCACAACTGTTGCCGCAAATGTTTAAAATGCTGACCTTTGGGGTGAGGGTGGGGAATCCTAAACTGGTCCTTCTTTTTTTCCACCTTTTTTTAGCCTTTTATGACGGACAAAGGAAGGAAAGATTTGCAAGGAAAGGAACGGAAAGGGAGGAGGGAAGACCGGATAGGAAAGGGAAGGGCAGGTCACCCCCCAAAAAAAATTGAAAGGATGGGTGGAGGATGCACAAGGATGAAAAAACATGCAAACACATTTTTCCCCCCTGCTCTATTGTTAAAACCACAAACAAAACCCTCAGCCCATAAAATGAGATTTTTTTTTTTTTTTTAAAAGAGAGAATCAGTCAGGGTTTTTTTTTTAAAAAGCACCAAAAAAAAAAGAATTCTAATCACAGATGTGCAGTTGCCTGAAACAAGCATTTATGGTCTGAGCACAAATTCCAGAATTAAAATGGCTTGCTTGGTTTGGTTTGGCAAACCCAGTTAATGTATGGCTTAGCAAAGCCTGCTCTTTCTTACTTATTAGAAATGGGGTCCTGCCTTTATTTCTTCGCGAGTAACTGAAGGTGGAGAACATGCAGTACATAATGCTCCTTCCTCCTTCTATTTTCCTCATAACGACAACCCTGTGAGGTGGGTTGGGTTGAGAGAAAGGGACTCCCCCAGTCGGCTGGCTTTCGTGCCTAAGGCAGGACTAGAACTCACCGTCTCCAGGTGATTGGCTCGAAGTCACCCAGCCGTCTTTCAAATGCAAAGAAGAGCAACTAAGACGATTAAAGGCCTGGAGACTAAAACATGAAGAACGGTTGCAGGAATTGGGTCTGGCCAGCCTAGAGAAAAGAAGGACCAGGGGGTGACATAATAGCAGTATTCCAATATTTGAGGGGCTGCCGCAAAGAAGAGGGGGGGGGTCAACTTATTTTCCACAGCACCAGAAGGCAAAACAAGAAACAATGGATGGAAACTAATCAAGGAGAGAAGGAATCTGGAATTAAGGAGAAACTTCCTAATAGTGATGACAATTAACCAGCGGAACAGCTTACCACCAGAAGTTGTAGGTGCCCCATCACTGGAGGTTTTTAAGAAGAGACTGGGCAGTCACTTGTCTCAAATTGTATAGGATCTCCTGCTTGGTCCCTTCCAGCTCTATTCTATTCTAACTAACCAGACTATTATTGTATGTATACATTCATAGATAGTTATCTAGTGGTGGAGAACTGTGGACCTTTTATGAGTTGTGGACTTCAATTCCCAGAATTCTTGAGACAGCCATGTTTGCTGAAGGGTTTAAAAAAAAAACACAACTTGGTGGCTGGCTCAGGAATTCTGGGAGTTGAAGTCCACAAGTCTTAAAGAGCCATAGTTCCCCACTTTCTGGCGTCGACCAAAGCAATTAAACTCATTTTTATAGAAGCGTTACCTGTCCCTTTTGGAATTCGTACAGTTTCAAATAAAATTTTTGCACGCCTGAATTTCAATTTCTTTTCTTCTTCTTTTTTTTTTAACCCACCAAGTTTTGAGTTAACGTAATGACCGCTGTTCACGCTACTGAGAGAGTAATAAAGCCCTCGATATCGCTTGTCACCGAGTGGGATTTATTAAGCCACATAAAGGCAAATTTATCGGCCTGAGTCAAGAAGTTTGTAATTTGTTTGGGGATCAACAATTAATCACCCCCAGGAGAAGGCAGGCGGGGGGGGGGAGGGGAAGCAGAGAATGGAGGTTTTACGGCTCTTAGCAGCCATTCAGTGGCAGGAGAATTAGTCAAAACCCAGATTCTATGCCCGCGATCAAAAATGATCAATTGGCAGCAACTGAAATCAGATAGTCCCCGACTTAGCTTAGCAAACATTTGAGGATAGTGGGACAAGGGACTTAGGTGGAGGTGCTACTCCCGATTTTAACAACCGATTCGCCCAGCACCGAAAATCTGAGCGCGTGTGGCCTTCCACGCACGCGGGCGGTTTCAAAAACACAGCATAGGAAGGGATAGCACAGGTCGCAACTACCAGTTCGCTCACCTCTGGACTTATGACTGGTCCTCTTTTGAAGTTCAATGTAGAGAAAAGTAAAGTTTTACACTTAGGCAAAAAAAACAAAAACAAACCCAAAGAACACATATAGACTGGGTGAAACCAGGATAGAAAATAGAATAACAGAGTTGGAAGGGACCTTGGAGGTCTTCTAGTCCAACCCCCTGCCTAGGCAGGAAACCCTACCCCAGTAATAGCAGGAACTGTGAGAGGGAGTCTCAGTGGACAACCAACTAAATATGAGCTGCTGCCAAAAATGCCTATGCAATCCTAAACTGCATTAACAGAGGGATACAATCAAGATCGAGGGAGGTACTAATACCACTCTATAAAGCCTTAGTAAGGCCACACCTAGAGTACTGCATCCAGTTTTGGTCACCACACTATAAAAAAGATGTTGAGACTCTAGAAAAAGTGCAGAGAAGAGCAACCAGGATGATTGGGGCAGTGGTGAAATAAATATATATATATATTAACGGTTCTGTGGGTGTGGCTTGGTGGGTGTGGCTTGGTGGGCGTGGCAGGGGACGGATACTGCAAAATTATCATTCCCTCCCCACTCCAGGGGAAGGATATTGCAAAATCTCCATTCCCACCCCACTCTGGGGCCAGCCAGAGGTGGTATTTGCCGGTTCTTTGAACTACTCAAAATTTTCACTATCGGTTCTCCAGAACCTGTCAGAACCTGCTGGATTTCACCCGATTCAAATGACAATAAAGTTGTTATTATTCTATTCAAGGACTATCTGTAGTTTCTTCTCAACGGGGCCTGCTTTGCCACTTGCAAATATTCACACGTTTCTGTAAGGCCTTCTGCAAAATAACGAAAGATATTTTCACCTCCAAGAATTAACCTCTCCTTGCTTTTTTAAAAAAAAAGAAGGAACAAAACAATTAACTGCAGAGGGCAGAAGTCAAGCCCGCCAATTAATCTGCTGAAATTGTTCCCAAGAACGCAGAAGCTGCTTGGCATGCAGTCGAAAAAGATGATCAATTTGTCGTCCTCCCCACCGTCCAACTACCCGCTCGAGCATTGAGTTGATTGTTTATTGAATAAACCACCATTGCCTGTCTTGGTCTAGGATGCTTAACGGTAAACTCTGATTTACTGAGGCTACGGGCGAAGGGAATGTCAACAACATTCTGATGAAAAGCCCAGATCGTCCTCCCCTTACGAGCAGAACTGAGCCCCAAATTTATGTTGCTAAGTGAGAAGTGTCTTCAGCGAGCTTTGCCCCATTGTATGACGTTTCTTGCTGCTTTGGCTAAGTGAATGACTACTGCTCGTTAAACGAGTAACCTGGTTGTTAAGGGAATCTAGGTTTCCCCCTTCACTTTTGGTTATCCGAAGGTTGCAGAATGTGATTCCGGGACATTGCGACCGTCATAACTGTGAGTCCATTGTCAAGCATCGGAATGTAAAATCACATGACTGTGAGGACGCAGGGATGCTCTTAAGTGTGAAAAATGGTCCTAAGTCACTTTTTTCAGTGCCGTTGTAACTTCGAACGGTCACTAAACAAACTGTTGTTAAGTAAAGGACTACCTGTGAACTTACCAAAGGCCCCTATAGAAGGCAAATGCTAGCAGTGACATGCCATAGCCTCGGACTCTTGTCTGGGGATTTTGACATCACCTACATGTATGGCTAGACCTCAACGTATGACCACAATTTCGGCTGCTAAGCAAGACAGTTGTTAAGTGAGTTTCGCCCCATTTTATGACCTCTCTGGCCACAGCTGTTAAGTGAATCACTGCAGCTGTTAAGTTAGTAACCCAGTTGTTAAGTGAATCTCGCTTTCCCTCTTCGTCTTTGCTTGTCAGAAGGTCACAAAAGGGGATCACGTGACCCCGGGACACTGCGACCGTCATAAATATGAGACATTGCCAAGCATCCGAAATTTTGATCACGTGATACAGGGATGCTGCAACGGTCGTAACTGTTTTTTTCTGTGCCGTTGTAACTTTGAATGGTCGCTAAGTGAATTTTTGTAACTCGAGGCCAACCTCTAGTTTAAGATTGGATGATATGGAGAGAGTTGGCTCATAGAATCGCCAAGACCGGACATGACTGAATGAATAATATCATCAACATCATTGAAAGTCGAGCAAAAACAGAAAATCCTCAAGTTACAACAGCTCGTTTAGTAACCGTTTGAAGTCATGGCACTGAAAAATGTGACTTATGACGTTTTCCCACACTTAACAACCATTGCAGCACCGCAGTGTATTCACAAGATCAAAATCCAGATGTCAGGGTTCCAAGGAACACCCGCAATGAAATAAAGCTCTGAGGCTTGAGGTTCCTCAAAGTTCCAATTTATGTGAGATGTCATGTTGGCACAGCTGGGAAAACCCGAAACTGAAAGCTTCCAGGTTTTCCACACTCAGTTGACAGTTCGCAGCCCTCCCCCACGCCCACAAGTTCATCACATTGTCCAATCAACTCTTCACACTCAATTGGATACAGTCCTCAGGCAGTCTCCGTCAGATGCAGAATGTCCTTGAATACGGAATGTTGTTATGACTAGCTTTCTACCGCTCCAACAACAACCCCCCTCCCAACTTCCCCAGCTAAAATATGTGGCAGTTAAGAAGCAAGAAAGAAAATTGCCTTCCAAAACTGACACCAGATGCTGGACAATTGACTCATATGTATGACCGTTGCAATGTCCTGGGGTCACGTGATCCTGTTTTGTGACCTTCTGACAAGCAAAGCTAATGGGGAAGCCAGATTTGCTTAACAACCCTGTGACTAACTTATCAACTGCAGAGTTTCACTTAACAATGGTGGTCAGAAAGTTCGTAAAATAGGGCAAAATTCACTTTATAATCTATCAGAATAGAGCTGGAAGGGACCTTGGAGGTCTTCTAGCTCAACCCCCTATACTATCAGGAGACCCTATACTATTCCAGACAGGTCTCTTCTTAAAAGCCTCCAGGGTTGGAACTGTCCAATCTCTTAACAATCTCCTGTGATGAAGCACCCACAACTTCTGGTGGCAAGTTGTTCCACTGGTTAATAGTCTTCATTGTTAGGAAATATCTCCTTAGTTCCAGGTTGTTTCTCTCCTTTATTCGTTTCCACCCATTGCTTCTTCTCCTCCCTTCCGGTGCTTTGGAGAATAACTTGACTCCCTCTTCTTTGGGGCAGCCCCTCCAATAACTGGAATGCTTAACAAATTTCACACTTAGCAACAGAAATATTGGGCTAAATTGTGGTCGTAAGTCGAGGACTACCTGTATAGAGTTTTTTTTTAATTTTATTTGCATTTATATATTGCCCTTCTCTGAAGACTCAGGGCGGCTTACACTATGTCAAGCAATAGTCTTTGTCCATTTGTATATTATATACAAAGTCAACTTATTGCCCCCAACAATCTGGGTCCTCATTTTACCTATCTTATAAAGAATAGAATTTTATTGGCCAAGTGTGATTGGACACACAAGGAATTTGTCTTGGTGCATATGCTCTCAGTGTACATAAAAGAAAAGATACGTTCATCAAGGTACAACATTTACAACACAATTGATGGTCAATATATCAATATAAATCATAAGGATTGCCAGCAACAAGTTATAGTCATACAGTCATAAGTGGAAAGAGATTGGTGATGGGAACTATGAAATGATTAATAGTAGTGCAGATTCAGTAAATAGTCTGACAGTGTTGAGAGAACTATTTGTTTAGCAGAGTGATGGCCTTCGGGAAAAAACTGTTCTTGTGTCTAGTTGTTCTGGTGTGCAGAACAACTAGGAATGGAAGGATGGAAGGCTGAGTCAACCTTGGGCCTGGTGGGGCTTGAACCTACAGTAATTGCAAGCAGCTGCTGTTAATAACAGACTGTTTTACCAGTCTGAGCCACAGAGGCCCTGTGTTAGAGTTAGGGTCTTGACCTCGCCGACTGGGCGATGTTTATGTGGGATGCTGACAGTTCTGGAAGAGACCCAGACTGGGAGATGGTGCTACAACCTATCATTCTGTTGCAGATGTTGGAAGACAAAGAGGAAGCAACAACAACAACAAAAACCCCAACAGATTACGGATTCTGTGTTGCCTGTTGCAACCTGTTATTTTGAGCACAAAAGCAGGGACAGCTGAGGAACGGACAAAAAGCAGCCACGAAAATTAGCACATCAATGGGGTGACCCCTGGACCTCCATCAAGGCGAGCCAAAAAGGGCCTTAATGAAATGTTAATTAGGCAGGCACCCTCAATGCCAGCATTGGCTGACTGCCCAATCACACGCACAAACACACACACACACACATTGCCCAGCCTGGCTCTCTCTCCCCCCACCCCAGTCCTTGCTTGTGCTCAAAAGGGGAGGGACCCTTCTCCTTTCTGAAATGCCAAGACTGGGGTCCCACTTAGGGGCCATAAACCTCTGGGCCTTGGTTTGGCCATTCGACAGGTCTCCGCCAGGGATGTCAGCAGGCACATCAACAAAGAACGTGCTCGGTTTTGACGCAACCAACCGTAGCCTTTGAGCGCCGTGCATGGATTCTTAGAACAGACCAGCAGAATCAATTAATCGATCAGAATAGACCTGGAAGGGACCTTGAAGGTCTTCTAAACGACTTAGATGAGGGAATAGAAGAGGAACTCATCAATTCTGCAGGAATCAATTCTGGCAGGAATAGCTAACGCCCTAGAACAGGGGTTATCAACCTTTTTATACCTACCGCCCACTTTTGTATCTCTGTTAGTAGTAAAATTTTCTAACCGCCCACCGGGTCCAGAGTAATGCGCCGTGTATCGTCGTCTGAGCATGCCTCTCGCACATCGTGGATTGAGTTTGTGGGGGGGCATGCCAGCTACCGGCTCTGCTTGTCTGTTACAGCTGGGTGGTGTGGGGGGAGATGCGCGAGTTATTCTGGGACAAGGCTCTTTTTTTTGCGGTCGCACTATAGCGCCATTTAGTTTCACTTACGTAACGTGAACTAAACTTATGCATGGGCGATACAATAACAATAACAACAACAGAGTTGGAAGGGACCTTGGAGGCCTTCTAGTCCAACCCCCTGCCCAGGCAGGAAACCCTACACCATCTCAGACAGATGGTTATCCAACATTATACAAATAGTATATTTTCAGAAATTTAAATTGTCACGGGGAATTTTATGAAAAACCTAATGAAAATGTTTTTAAATAATCCTATGAATTTTTTTAAAAAAGTCAATTAAATTTAAAAAAAAGGAAACCCCTACCGCCCACCATGAAAGCTAGAACGCCCACTAGTGGGCAGTAGGGACCAGGTTGACTACCACTGCCCTAAAAGATAGGCTCAAGATCCAGATGGATCTTGACAGACTTGAACCCCGGGCCCTGTCTAACAAAATGAAATTCAATGTAGAGAAAAGTCTTACACTTAGGCAAGGAAAACCAAAAGGACACATATAGACTGGGTGAAACCAGGTTTAATAGCACTAACTGTGAGAGGGATCTTGGAGTCTTAGTGAACAACCCAATTAAATATGAGCCAGCCGTGTGCAGCAACAGCCAAAAAAGCCAATGCAATCCTAAATTGCGTTAAGAGAGGGATAGAATCAAGATCAAGTGAGGTACTAGAAGGACTAGGGATGACATGATAGTAGTGTTCCAATATCTCAGTGGTTGCCCCAAAGAAGAGGGAGTCAAGCTATTCTCCAAAGCACCTGAAGGCAGGACAAGAAGCAATGGATGGAAACTCATCAAGGAGAGAAGCAACTTAGAACTAAGGAGAAATTTCCTGTTAAAACAATTAATCAGTGGAACAACTTGCCTCCAGAAGTTGTAAATGCTCCAACACTGGAATTTTTTAAGAAGATGTTGGAAAACCATTTGTCTGAAGTGGAGTAGGGTATCCTGCCTGGGCAGGGGGTTGGACTAAAAGACCTCCAAGGTCCCTTCCAACTCTGTTGTTGTTGTTGTTGTTGTTATTACTATTTCCACTCTACAAAGCCTTAGTAAGACCGCACTTAGAGTACTGCATCCAATTTGGTCACCACACTATAAAAAAGATGTTGAAACTCTGGAAAAAGTGCAGAGAAGAGCAACCAGGATGATGAGGGGACCGAAGGCGAAAACATATGAAGAATGGTTGCAGGAACTGGGCCTGGCTAGTCTAGTGAAGAGAAAGACCAGGGGAGACAGGAGAGCATCTTCCAATATTTGAGGGGCTGCCCCAGAGAGGAAGGGGTCAAAGTATTTTTCCAAGGCACCTGAAGGCCAGACAAGGAATAATGGATGGAAATTGATCAAGGAAAGATTCAACCTGGAAATAAGGAGTCTGGAAGAGAAGGGCAATAGGAATTGCTTTGACTATACGCATGTATGTATACAGTCTATACACGTAATCCTCAACTTCAAATTTATGTTGTTAAGTGGGACATTTGTTAAGTGAGTTCAGCCCCATTTTACGACCCTTCCTGCCACAGTTGTGAGGTGAAAATACTGCAGTTGATAAGGGGCCGTGGTAGCTCAGGCTGTAAGAAGCCTGTTATTAAAACACAGCAGCCTGCAATTACTGCAGGTTCAAGTCCCAGGCCCAAGGTTGACTCAGCCTTCCATCTTTTATAAGGTAGGTAAAATGAGGACCCAGATTATTGGGGGGGCAATAAGTTGACTTTGTAAATATACAAATAGAATGAGACTATTGCCTTATATACTGTAAGCCGCCCTGAGTCTTCAGAGAAGGGCGGGATATAAATGTAAATTAAAAAAAAAGTTAGTAGCCCGATTGTTAAATGAATTTCCCATTGACTTTGCTTGTCAGAAGGTGGCAAAAGCGGATCACTTGACTCAGGGACACGGCAACCGTCGTAAGTGTGAAACGGTTGCCAAGCCTCTGAATTTTGATCATGTGAGCATGGGGATGCTGCAACGGTCGTAACTATGAAAAAACGGTCGTAGGTTTTCAGAGTTCCCAGTCAGCATTGGGGTCAGCTGTTCTAAAATTGCGATTTCAGGCCAAACAAGCTAGACTGCATAATTAGCTTAGAAGGCTCTGTGTTCGCTGTCCATGGTGCTGAATGGGCGACCCTGCTGTTAAGTTATAGGGATGTATGTTCTTAAGTCGTAGGGATGTATGTATGTATGGTCTTGAATCAATCAATCAGAACAGAGCTGGAAGGGACCTTCGAGGCCTTCTACTCCAACCCCTTGCTCAAGCAGGAGACCACTAGACCAGGTCTGTCAAACTGGTGGTCCGTGAGCTGGTTATGTGCAGGCCACGCCCACCCCAGCTCTGCAAAGGCAAAAAAACGTCATGTGACGCAATTAAGTTTGACACCCATGCCCTAGGCCTAGACCTGGGATCTCCAACCTTGGTCCCTTGTGGACTTGTGGACTTCAACTCCCAGAGTTCCTCAGCCAGCTTTGCTATTGGCCATATCATATCTTATACAATTCAGTATATATTAAAATATATTTTACTTAGTTATAGTTTTTGCCAAAATATTCTTTTTTCATAGTTTTTATTCATTTCCTAATATTTCCTTGCTCGTTTTATTAAGTCATATCTTCTTTCATCCTCAAGTTCTAATTTCTCCATTTTTAGAATAGAATAGAATTCTATTGGCCAAGTGTGATTGGACACACAAGGAATTTGTCTCGGTGCATATGCTCTCAGTGTACATAAAAGAAAAGATACGTTCATCAAGGTACAACATTTACAACACAAATGATGATCAATATATCAATATAAATCATAAGGATTGCCAGCAACAAGTTATAATCATACAGTCATAAGTGGAAGGAGATGGGTGATGGGAACTATGAGAAGATTAATAGTAGTGCAGATTCAGTAAATAGTCTGACAGTGTTGAGGGAATTATTTGTTTAGCAGAGTGAACAAATTTTTATTTGTTCTCCATTTTTATTCGTGTTCACTCTCTTTCACTCTTTTTTTTTTTTAACTATTTCAAATTTTTATCCTAATATATTCAAATATATTCGGGGTTGCCTTTCTTCCATTTCAACTTTTCCTTTTTACACCAATCCTTTCTTCTTCTCTCCCTCCCTCCTTTCCCTCCTTTCTTTCATCCTACCTCCTTTCTTCTCTCCTCTCCTACTCCTCTACTTCCCCTTCCTTTCTCTACTTCCCCTTCTTTTCTCCCCCTCGCCCTACTTCCTCCCTATCTAACCTTCTCTCCTACTCTTATTTCCCCTGCCTTTCCTCCTCTCCTCTTCCCTTTCTTCTTTCTCTCCCCCTCCCTTTCCATCTCTCTCCTTCTTCTTATCTCTCTCCATTGCTGTATTTATTTTCATATCAATATTTCTGGTGTCCAGACAACCCCAATTTTCTCATTTATTATGCATATTTCTCAAACCTCCCCTCCTATATTTTAGTTATTAACATTGTCTTCATCTTATTCCATTTATATCATACAATCAATCGATGCAACTTTCCACCTCTTATTTTCTTAGAGTTTTTGTTCACAATTCAATACTTATTTTCTTCCAATAGTGTACATCATTTACTAACATTTCAATTTTATTCCCTTTTATATCCCTTTGAAATGAATGAAGGAAATTTAAAAAAAGAGAAGGAGGAGAAGTAAATTAAATGTGGAAGATATAATGGGATATATGTTTTCTTTTTCTGTTTGTGTCTGAGAATGCATGGAATGAGAGAGAATTATAGTTGATGGTAAGGAAATAAAATTTAAATATATAAAAGAATGGAAAATCCAGCAGATGAAATGTGAAAGGTAGTATGGTTTATAAGTTTAAATGATTGAAATTAAGATGCAAACTTGGCAATTGGAAGTTGTGTGGACTTCAACTCCCAGAATTTCCCAGCCTTGCTGCTGGCAGGGGAATTTTGGGAGTTGAAGTCCGCACGACATCCAGTTGTCAAGTTTGAGAAACTCTGCCTTAACACCTAAACTCCATTCCTTCTTCTCCCTTGGAGCTCTCAGGTTGATGCTGACCCTGATTCCCACGCCTCTTCCTCCTCTTCTGATTCGGCTCCTAGAGGTGCCAGCGGCTGACAGATCACAACAAGATCTTAGAGATCAAGAAATCTGTTGTTGTTGTTTTTCTAAAAAAAAGCAACAACTTTTTTTTAAGCCCTAAATTCTTCACAATACACAATTTCCTCTTTTCACATAACCATGCCCAAGCCATGTAAAGTGGTATGGTTCACCACGGGTATCCACAGTCAATGACATCATTTCAAATCACAAAACACACAGTTCTACAGAGGAATTATTGAGTCTGTCATCTGCACCTCTGTAACTGTCTGGTTTGGCTCTGCAACCCAACAAGAAAGACACAGACTTCAGAGGATCATTAGAACTGCAGAAAAAACAATGGCTACCAACCTGCCTTCTTCCATGGAGGACCTGTATACTGCACGAATCAAGAAGAGGGTTGTGAAAATATTTGCAGACCCCTTGCATCCTGGACATAAACTGTTTCAATTCCTACCCTCAAAACGACGCTATAGAGCACTGCACACCAGAACAACTAGACACAAGAACAGTTTTTTCCCAAAGGCCATCACTCTGCTAAAAAAATAATTCCCTCAACACTGTCAAACTATTTACTAAATCTGCACTATTAATCTTCTCATCGTTCCCATCATCCATCTCCTTCCACTTATGACTGTAACTTTGTTGCTTGTATCCTTACGATTTATACTGATATTGTTTCCTGATTGCTTATTTGTAGCCTATGACTATCATTAAGTGTTGTAAGTGTTGTACCTTGATGAAGGTATCTTTTCTTTTATGTACACTGAGAGCATATGCACCAAGACAAATTCCTTGTGTCTCCAATCACACTTGGCCAATAAAAAATTCTATTCTATTCTATTCTATTCTATTCTATTCTATTCTATTCTATTCTATTCTATTCTATTCTATTCTATCCTGTTCTATTCTATTCTATTCTATGACTATCATTAAGTGTTGTATCATTAAGTGTTAAATTTGTACCCTATGACTATCATGTTGTAAGTGTTGTATCTTTATGAAAGTATCTTTTCTTTTATGTACACTGAGAGCATATGCACTAAGACAAATTCCTTGTGTCTCCAATCACACTTGGCCAATAAAAAACTCTATTCTATTCTATTCTATTCTATTCTATTCTATTCTATTCTATTCTATTCTATTCTATGACTATCATTAAGTGTTGTATCATTAAGTGTTAAATTTGTACCCTATGACTATCATTAAGTGTTGTAAATGTTGTACCTTCATGAACGTACTTTTCTTTTATGTACACTGAGAGCAGATGCACCAAGACAAATTCCTTGTGTGTCCAATCACACTTGGCCAATAAAGAATTCCATTCTAGATTTACCTTTCGCCGCGAGCTTAAGACCTATTTATTTACCCGTGCGGGACTGGCATAGAACTTTTTAGTTGTTTTTAGGGTTTTAAATGTTTAAATTAGGTTTTTGGATTTTAAAGGTATTTAAATTCGGGCTAAATTTAATAAGTTTTTTAATTTATATTTTATTGTATGTATTTGATTGCTGTTTTTATTCTGCCTGTTCACCGCCCTGAGTCCTAAGGCCGGTATACAAATTAAAATATTATTATTATTATTATTATTATTATTATTATTATTATTATTATTATTATTATTATTACCAAATTTAATGTACTGAATTTGTTGAATCTGGCCATGAAGATGAGCTATTCCTCTTCGTTAGAAATCACTAGGTCAGGGAACAATTTTGGGAAGAGACAGAGCACCGAGGTGTTTCAGAGAGATTATTATTATGTTTAATATTTCAAGGCCAACCTTGGATGAATCTCTGCGCCATGCTTTAAATTTGAAAGGAAATGGAGCATACAGGAAGCAGCTCGATGGCCAAGTAGGGAGCTTCCTTTTTATCATTTTAATTGGCTTTTATAATTCCTGTATCAAAAACTGGAAAGTGGCATGTGAAGCTTTAGATAAACCTAACCTAGCAAGGTAACTGTACAGGTAGTCCTTGACCTACGACCACAACTGAGCGCACAATTCATCTTGTTAAGTGAGACATTCGTTCAGTGAATTTTATGACTTTCCTTGCCAGAGTTGTTAAGTGAGTCACTGAGGTTGATAAGTTAGTAACCCGGTTGTTCAGTGAATCTGGCTTTCCCATTGACTTATTTTTTTTAAATTTACATTTATATCCTGCCCTTCTCCGAAGACAGCTTACACTATGTTAAGCAGTAGTCTTCATCCATTTGTATATTATATACAAAGTCAACTTTTATTGCCCCCAACAATCTGGGTCCTCATTTTACCTCCCTTATAAAGGATGGAAGGCTGAGTCAACCTTGGGCCTGGCGGGACTTGAACCTGCAGTAATTGCAAGCAGCTGTGTTAATAACAGACTGTCTTAGCAGTCTGAGCCACTTGCGGACAGACTTGGCTTGTCAGAAGGTTGCCAAAGGGGATCACGTGATCCAGGAACACTGCAACCGTCATAAATATGAACCAGTTGCCAAGCGTCTGAATTTTGATCACGTGACCATGGGGATGCTGCAAAGGTCATAACTTTGGGAAACGGTCATAAATCACTTCTTGGTGCTGTTGTATCTTTGATCAGCCACTAGATGAACTGTTGCAAGTCAAGGACTACCTGTACATTGATAAAATCTGCACATTGCCCATAGTCATTCTGTGAGGGCCATGGGTAGCTTCTAAATCAGGGATCTCCAACCTTGGCAACTTTAAGGCTTGTGGACTTCAACTCCCAGAGTTCCTCAGCCAGCGAAGCCACAGGAACTCTGGGAGTTGAAGTCCACAAGCCTTAAAGTTACTAAGGTTGGAGACCCCTGTTCTAAATGGAATAACAATCAGATACTAAAATAAAATATAAAAGAAAGTGAAAGAACTTTATGACGATTTTGTAACGTTACTGCTTTGCCCATAGTGCATTCAAGGTGCCAGACCAATAATAAACTTTAAAACTAATACAGGTAGACCTCGAGTTACACCGTTTTTCATTTAATGACCATTTGAGGTTACAATGGCATTTAAAAATGTATGACTATTTTTCACACTGTGGTAGCATCCCCACGGTCACATGTTCAAAATTCAGATGCTCAGCAACGGACTCATATTTATGACTGCTCAGGACTATATGATTCCCCTATTGAGATATAGGGTCTCCTGCTTGGGCAGGGGGCTGGACTAGAAGACCTCTAAGGTCCCTTCCAGCTCTATTCAGATTGATTGATTTGACCTTCTGACAAGGTCAGGGTCAATGGGGAAGCCGGATTCCCTTAACAACTGTGTTACTAACTAACAGCTGCAGTGATTCACTTAACAACTCTGGCACGAAAGGTCCTAAAATGGGCCCGCTTAACAACGGAAATTTTGGCCTCCGTTGTGACCTCAGGTCGAGGGCAACACGCAATCAAACATTGCAGCCCCAATGCCTAAAATACTGCCTATCTCTGGCTTAAAAGATTTAATATTTCCTAGATCTGCATATCATCCAGAATTAAATGGATTTTGAAACAAGCATGTTAAGATATTTAATTCAATAGCTGGAAAAGTGAAGAGTATAATGGGCCAGGTCACAAAATTGTAATTGATTGATTGGAGAGTGAGGGCGCCAGTCATGAGGCACTCTACATTCTGATTGGTTGCTGGATGTAAAGGGGGAGTTTCCCTTTTTTCCCGCCTTTTTCTTCTGTGTGCTCTGACGATTTACCTCATGATTGTAGTCCTCGACTTACAACAATTCATTTAGTGACCGTTCAAAGTTACAAAGGGGACTAAAAAAAAGCTACTTACGATGGTTTTTCACACTTATGACCTCATGGTCACATGATTTACATTCAGATGCTTGGCAATTGATTCATACTTATGACGGTCACAGCGTCCCGGGTGTCACATGACCCCTTCCGACAAGCAAACTCAATGGGGAAACCAGATTCGCTTAACAACCATGTGACTAACTTAACAACCTCAGTGATTCGCTTAACAAACGTGGCAAAAAAAAAAAGTCGTAAAACGGGGCAAAACTCCCTTAACGAATTTCCCACTCAACAACATACATTTTGGGCTCGATGGCGGTCGTAAGTTGAGGACTCCCTGTACAGGGAGTCCTCAACCTACAACCATTTCATTTCGTGGCCGTTTGAAGTTACAACAGCCCTGAATAAAAGTGACTTAGGACCGGTTCTCACACTTATGACCATTGCAGCGCCCCTATAGTCACATGATCAAAATTTGAGCACTGGGCAACCGGCATATATGTGCGACAATTGCAGCATCCTGAGGTCACCTGATCCCATTTTGCAACCTTCTGACAAGCAAAGTCAACGGAGGAAGCCAGATCCATTTAACAACTGCACGATTCGCTTAACAACGGCAGTGATTTGCTTAACCACCGGGGCCAGATAGGTCGTAAAATGGGACAAAAACTCATTTAACCGTGATCTTGCTCAGCAATGGAAATTTTGGGCTCAGTTGTGGTCATAAGTCGAGGACTACCAGTGCCAAATGTGATGTCTTGACACCCAGGATGAGTTCATGCAATGATTTCCTTAAAGGGTTGTTAGTAAGAGAGCAGTGGATTTTGCAGTAGATCACTGCCCAGAAAACCCATTGTTAGTTATTTATTATTTATTTATTCATATTTTTATACCACCCTTCTCCGAAGACTCAGGGCGGTGTACAGCCAATAAAACGACAGAAATCCTATAAACAAATTAAAATACTATAACCAATTTAAATTTATGATTTAACAAAATAACAGAGTTGGAAGGGACATTAGAATTAGAATAATAAGAATAAGAATAAGAATGGAATGGAATGGAATGGAATGGAATGGAATGGAATAGAATAATGGAAGGGACCTTGGAGGTATTTTAGAATAGAATCTGGAATAGAATCTAGAACCTAGAATGGAATGGAATGGAATGTGAATAGAATAGAATAGAATAGAATAGAATAGAATAGAATAGAATGGAATGGAATGGAATGGAATGGAATGGAATGGAATGGAATGGAATGGAACGGAACGGAACGGAACGGAACGGAATGTGAGTAGAGTAGGGTAGAGTAGAGTAAAGTAGAGTAGGGTAGGGTAGAGTGGAGTGGAGTGGAGTGGAGTGGAGTGGAGTGGAGTGGAGTGGAGTGGAGTGGAGTGGAGTGGAGTGGAGTAGAGTAGAGTAGAATTAGAATGGAATGGAATGGAATGGAATGGAATGTGAGTAGAGTAGAGTAGAGTAGAGTAGAGTAGGGTAGGGTAGGTTAGGGTAGGGTAGGGTAGGGTAGGGTAGAGTAGGGTAGAGTAGAGTAGAGTAGAATTAGAATGGAATGGAATGGAATGGAATGTGAGTAGAGTAGAGTAGAGTAGGGTAGGGTAGGGTAGGGTAGGGTAGGGTAGGGTAGGGTAGAGTAGGGTAGAGTAGAGTAGAGTAGAATTAGAATGGAATGGAATGGAATGGAATGGAATGGAATGGAATGTGAGTAGTAGGATAGGGTAGGGTAGGGTAGAGTAGAGTAGAGTAGAGTAGAGTAGAATTACAATAGAAGGGAATGGAATGGAATGGAATGGAATGGGAGTAGAATAGAATAGAATAGAATAGAATTTGAAATAATAGAATAGAGAATAGAAAAGAATACAATATAGAATCAGAACAGCAGAACAGAACAGAATAGTATCAATCAGAATGAAGCTGGAAGGGACCTGGGAGGTCTTCTAGTCCACTCCCCTGGACAGGCGGGAAACCCTATATCCGTGATGGCGAACCTATGGCAAACATGCCATGGCTGGCACGCGGAGCCATATCGATGGGCACGTGCGTTCAGCTGATTTTCGGGACTTCTGGGCCCACCGGAAGTTGGGAAATGGGCTGTTTCTGGCCCCTAGAAGGCCTCTGAGGGGGGTGGGGAAGGCTGTTTTCGCCCTCCCCAGGCTCCTAGAAAGCCTCTGGAGCCTGGGGAGAGTGAAAAACGGTCCTACTGGGCCCGCCATGTGCCAAAAGCAGGGACACCAGGGGTGGCACACATGCATGGGGGGGGGGATAGAATTATGGATGTGGGCCAGTGGTGAAATTCAATTTTTTTTACTACCGGTTCTGTGAGCGTGGCTTGGTGGGCGTGGCAGGGGAAGGGTACTGCAAAATCCCCATTCCCTCCCCACTCCTGGGGGAAGAATATTGCAATATGTTCATTCCCACCCCACTCTGGGAGCAGCCAGAGGTGGTATTTGCTGGTTCTGCGAACTACTCAAAATTTCCGCTACGGATTCTCCAGAATCTGTCAGAACCTGCTGGATTTTACCCCTGGTGTGGGCACATGCGTGTGCAACTTGCTCCATGCTCCCCTCGCTTTTGGCACGCAATGGCAAAAAGCATAGGGTGAAATCCAGCAGGTTCTGGCAGGTTCTGGAGAACCGGTAGCGGAAATTTTGAGTAGTTCAGAGAACCGGCAAATACCACCTCTGGCTGGCCCCAGAGTGGGGTGGGAATGGAGATTTTGCAATATCTTTCTCTCAGGAGTGGGGAGGGAATGGGGATTTTGCAGTATCCTTCCCCTGCCACGCCCACCAAGCCACACCACACCCACCAAGCCACGCCCACAGAACCAGTAGTAAAAAAAATTTGGATTTCACCACTGGAAAAAAAGGTTAGCCATCACTATCCTATACAATTTCAAATGGTTATCCAATCTCTTCTTAAAAACTTCCAGTGTTGGAACATTCACAACTTCTGGAGGCAAGTTGTTCCACTGATTAATTCTTCTAATTGTAAGGAAATTTCCCCTTAATTCCAGGTTGATTAAACTTATAACTTTAACGTATAACTTACAATTATGAACCTCCTCTTACAAATTGGGCCACCCCATCACCTGTTCCCATCAATGGGGATCTCAAAAGATCCTTTTGTCTTCGGGGATATTGGAACAGCTGTGAGAGACAGACCTTTTGTAGAGACATAAAGGAGCTTCACCAGAATGGCCATGCGGCCTCCTATAATAAATCTTGGATTTACGAAATGTGTATAGACCAATGGTGAAATCCTACTGGTTCACACCGGTTCGGGCGAACTGGCAGTGATAAACACTATGGCTCGGACAAACCCGTAGCAATTAAAAACTACCAATCGGGAGAACCGGCAGGGATAAAAATTACCGATTGGGCAAACCAGTAGTGAATAAAAACTACTGATCAGGCGAACTGGTAGTGATTAAAAACTACCGATCGGGAGAACCGGCAGGGATAAAAACTACCAATCGGGCGAACCGGCAGTGATAAAAACTACCAATCGGGAGAACCAGAAAGATAAAAACTACCACGCGGGAAAACCAGCAGGGATAAAAACTACCGATTGGGTGAACTGGCAGGGATAAAAACTACCAATCGGGCGAACCGGCAGTGATAAAAACTACCGATCAGGAGAACCAGCAGGGATAAAAACTACCAATCGGGAGAATAAAAAGCTACTGGTTCCTCTGAACCAGTATTTCCGACAATCAGCTGTGTAGCGTGATTTAAAATCGCTAGAAAGCAGGAAATCCTGCTTTCTGGTGAATCTAAATCGCGCGGCATAGCTGTTCCCTCCTGCTGTTCTACTTACCTTCCCAACCCTTTTTCCGTGTGAAGCGCGCAATTGTGCAAGCATGCACAGACAATGCCATTTGGCGCACACCGTGCATGTGCGGGCAGCGAACCGGTGGCAAACCGGGAAAGATTTCACCACTGATATAGACCATATGAATCTATCATGGCTGGGGTGTGTGTATGGGGCTTTTACATAAACAGAACTAAGAAATGGTTGCAAGTCAAGGATTTCCCGAATGCTTTACATGTGTCGTGTCCCACTCCTCCGCTGACGGCCGGGTCAGGGAAATCCGAATCAGGTGTGCCTCTGCAGCTCTGCCAAAGTCCTAGCAAAGTTCCCAAGGCAGGCAGGAGACCAGAAAGTGACTTCAGCAAGATATGTTCGACTTTGCCTGACTCAGAGACTGCCAGAAAGCAGATCCTTTATATAGGCCATGGGGTGTGGCTCCATGACTCAGCACTTATCCAGGCCTGCCCCTCCCTTCCTTCTGTTGCCGCCTATCAATTCTCCTGAAGCGAGGGTCACTCCAGTCTGCAGCTGTTGGTAATTGACCTTCTCAGGCTCACATGTTGTGGGGGAGGGGGAGGTGTCTAGTTGCTCCGTTTGCCTGGGCATGGAGCCAGAGCTGGGGGCTGGAGGCACTTCTTCCTCCTCGGCCTGTCTGGGCATGGAGCCAGGGCTGGGGCCAGGAGGCATGCTAGGACATTCCTCAGCGTTCGGAAGCAGATAAGATGGGCCCGGCTGCGGGGAAAGCGGACGAGGCACAACAACATGTGGCTTTCTTTGAACAGAGACTGGAGGTTACAAAGAGTTCAGCAACTCCTGCCACACACTTGCAGACTATATAGGAATGCTTCCAGCTGTTCCAGGAAGGCTCTACACCAGTGGTGGGATTCAGCCAGTTCGCACCACTCCGGGAGAACCGGTTGTTAACTTTCTGAGCAGTTTGGCAAACTGGTCGTTGGAAGAAATCATTAGGGCAGAGAACCGGTTGTTAAATTACTTGAATCTCACCACTGCTCTACTACACCCATTTGCACCGCTCAGGTGACCCTGAGGACACAGATGAACCTCCAGGTGGCCTCAGCGACTCTCTAAAAAGGATGCAAATGACCAGCTAGTCTGCAAGGAATATAAATCCTTCCCTTCCTCACCATCCGGTCAGAGCTGAAGAAGCTTCTTGGATGAGAAGCGAAAGGTCTTCAAAGAAAAAATAAGGAAGTCCAGTTGCCTCTTGAAAAAAGGCCCCTTTGGGACAACCATGTCCTGGATTATTATTATTATTTATTATTTATTATTATTTATTCGATTTTTATACCGCCCTTCTCCCGAAGGACTCAGGGCGGTGTACAGCCAGGGTAAAACAAACGGTACAATATACAATTAAAATACAGATTAAAAAACTTATTATATAGTTGGCCTAAAAACTTTAAAATATATAAAACTAAAAAAACCCCTTAAAATGGATGATGGGGAATCTCCAGCAAAGCTGCCAACCTGCCACTCAACCAACCAAGTTCAGCATTTGGCTCTTGGAACGAACACAGCTCATTAATTTGGGGGCTGGGAAGTGGCTCACCAGGCTAATGCAGCCTGTTATTAACACACAGCTGCCTACAATTACTGCAGGCTCGAGTCCCACCAGGCCCAAGGTTGACTCAGCCTTCCATCCTTTATAAGGTAGGTAAAATGAGGACCCAGATTGTTGGGGGGGGGGCAATATGTTGACTTTGTATATAAATATACAAATAGGATGAGACTATTGCCTTACACAATGTAAGCCGCCCTGAGTCTTCGGAGAAGGGCGGGATATAAATTCAAATAAAAAAAATTTTTTTTTGATGTTTTAATTCTTAACGTGAAACCTTTTCTTATTGTTTCATAGTCTGTTTTACAGATATATTCTTAAGCCGCCCAGAGTCGCCTGACAGCGAGATGGGCAGCCTATAAACTTAATAATAGAGATAGTTTGGTTTAGTAGTTAAGGTACCAGATTAGAAACCAGGGGACTGTGACTTCTACTCCTGCCTTAAGCATGAAATCAGGCAGGGTGATTTTGGGCCAATCACCAGGAGATGGTGAGTTCTAGTTTCACCTTAGGTATGAAAGCCGGCTGGGTGACTTTGGGCCAATCACCAGGAAACAGTGAGTTCTACTCTCGCCTTAAGGCACGAAAGCCAGCTAGATGACTTTGGGCCAATTACTGGGAGACTGTGAGTTCTAGTCCTGCTTTAGTCATTAAAGCAACTTGATGACTGGCTACCTTTAGTCATTAAAGCAACTGCACTGGCTACCTGTGGCCTTCCGGGTGCGCTTCAAGGTTTTGGTAACTATCTTTAAAGCGCTCCATGACATAGGGCCGGGCTACTTACGGGACCGCCTGCTGCTACCGAATACCTCTCACCGACCCGTGCGCTCTCACAGAGAGGGACTCCTCAGGGTGCTGTCAGCCAGGCAGTGCTGTTTGGCGACACCCAGGGGAAGGGCCTTCTCTGTGGGGGCTCCCACCCTCTGGAACGAACTCCCCCCAGGACTTCGTCAACTTCCAGACCTCCGAACCTTCCGCCGCGAGCTTAAAACACATCTATTCATCTGCGCAGGACTGGACTAGATTTTAAATTTATATTGGTTTTAATGGGTTTTATTATTTATA
This sequence comes from Ahaetulla prasina, assembly GCF_028640845.1. NCBI lineage: Eukaryota > Metazoa > Chordata > Lepidosauria > Squamata > Colubridae > Ahaetulla > Ahaetulla prasina. Next base: position 4,758,935 of record NC_080539.1, read on the forward strand.
TTGTTCTTTTTAATTATTTGGCTATGTGGAATAAGTTTTTTAATTGATATTTTATTCTGTATTTATATGTACCTTTTTATTTGCCTGTGAACCGCCCTGAGTCCCTAGGGAGATAGGGCGGTATACAAATGCGATAAATAAATAAATAAAAATAAAAAAATGACTTTGGGCCAATTGTCAGGAGATGATGAGTTCTAGTCCCGCCTTAGTTATGAAAACTACTAAGTGACATTGGGCCACTCCTGCTGTCTCAGTGCAACCCACCTTGCAAGGTAGTTGTTGAGGGGGAAAATAAGAGGGGGAAGGTGCACCACCTAGAATTATTTGTAAAAATAAGGAAGGAAGGAAGGAAGGAAGGAAGGAAGGAAGGAAGGAAGGAAGGAAGGAAGGAATGGAGAGAGGGGGGGGGAAGAAAGAAAATGGAATGGAATGGAATAGAATTTTTTTATTGGCCAAGTGTGATGGGACATACAAGGAATTTGTCTTGGTGCATAGGCTCTCAGTGTACATAAAAGAGAAGAGAAGAGAAGAGAAGAGAAGAGAAGAGAAGAGAAGAGAAGAGAAGGGAAGGAAGGAAGGAAGGAAGGAAGGAAGGAAGGAAGGAAGGAAGGAAGAAGGAAGGAAGGAAGGAAGGAAGGAAGGAAGGAAGAAAGAAAGAAAAAAAGAAAGAAAGAAAGAAAGAAAGAAAGAAAGAAAGAAAGAAAGAAAATCATAGAGAAGGAAGGAAAGAAGGAAGGAAGGAAGGAAGGAAGGACTGGGGGGAGGGAGGAAGGGACCTATATCCCAGGCAGGGAAATTCCAGCTTCCCCATTTCACTGCCCACTGCCAATAACGTTCATAATTGTCATTTCTACAGGGAAGGGCGTCAGCTTGGCTAGTGGTAGACTCAAACAGCCCATGAAATGGGCTTGCCTGCTAAAGGACCCCAGACTCTTTTGTCCTTTCTCTGCCACCACAACAGCACACACACACACACACACTCAAACGTTCCAACAAAAGAACACAGGGAGAAAACAAAAAAACCCCATCCATTAACAACCGTACAGCGTCAGAGGGAGGCACACAAAAAATATACCAGACTTCCTGCTTCATAGAGAGACCTGTTGAAGCCATGCTGCCCATCTTAACAGGAGTGGGGTCTTTTTTTGCTGGGGGTGGGGAGTTTAACAGCCCATTCTCAGCCGCTTCTCTTTTTAAATTCACATCCCATTACCTCCATAAAATAAAATAAAATCCATACCAAAGATTAGGAATTTTTTTTTTTTAAAAAAAGCCTGCTATAAACCCATATTGCAACTGGGTGAACTTTTGACACCTATTTTGAATTTCTGCCTTCATCCTGGATTTTTTTCTCTCCTCGTTCCCCGCAATTTTACTCGGTTTAAGGGGGCAAAAGGCACATTTAGCCGCCTTATCGCGTCACTCAGACGTCCTTCGCACAACTGCGCCGCAACTCACACAAAACTGGGACACTGAAGTGTGCCGAAGTCCCACCTTGTAAGACCCCCACCATTGGGAAACCAAAGGGGACGCAACCCACTTTTATTTTATTTTTAAAAAAAGAAAACTTAGTCTAATGGCTACAAGCTGATTTCATCCATCATGTGGAGGCTGATCTTGTAATGATGATTATTGTTTCCCACACCAGATGTTCAGACTCTCTATGGCATTTTATTTTTTTTAAATCCACCCCAAGGACTTAGGACAGATAAAATGTGGATGTTTTGTTGGTCTTTAAAAGGTCTAGTTGCAGGATGTAAGCTGGGACAGTCAAGCTGCCTTTTGCAATTGACGGGATGGGGTTTTTGGTCAATGCCGGGGTGATATTCCAGAGGCGCTCCAGATGTTTCGGGATTGCGCCTAAAGACTCCTGCGACTATTGGCATCATCTTTCTGCCACATCGCTGTTCTTCTATTTGCAGGTCTTTTGCATCGTTGCTATTATTTCAGTTTCCAAGCTAACCCGCTGAGGCTGCAAGGCTACCACGCAGGGAAAAGGAGCAAATTACAAAGAATACTACTTCCTTCTTTCCTCCAAGGCGGCCGGGTTCACGCGAGGCGCTAACCCCACGGGCGCCGAATTTTGCTTCCACCCACCCCGCCGCCGCAGGTAGAAAGCGCGGCTCAGGGTCGGACCGGGTCGGACCGGGTGCGGGGAGAGAGATCCCTAAAGCCCACCTCTGAATCCATCCTCCCGTCCGTCCATCCACCCAAGACATCGGGCCTGGACACGTGGCGGCCGCGATCGCGGGTGGGTGACACGTTGAAGTCACCCCCGCCGGGCATATTGTCAACGGCAAGGCTGGAGCTCGCAACGCCCCAATGCGTCTTTGCCCACAAGCCCCGGGGGCAACTTCCACCCCACCCCACGGCCGAGACACCCACCCACCCACGCAGCCGGGGCTCACCTGCCAGGAGGCGGAAGGGATCTGAGCGAAGCCCCCCAGGCCGCCTAGGGCGTCGCAGGGCTCCACGTGCCGCGGCGGAGCTCCCGAGCAATGCCAGAGCAAACCGAAGCTGACTTCGCCCACGCCGCCGCCGCCGCCGATGCTTTCCACGGAACCGGGCGCGGGGCTGCCTCCCCACCTCCGCCCGCCGCCGCCGCCGCCGCCGCCTCGCTGCCGGACGATCCAAGCGGGCGAGAGGAAGCCGAAGCTGCAAACGGCCAGCAGGCAGGAGGACAAGAGGAGCCAGAAGCAACCCACGCCGCTGAACATCCTGGGCAGAGCCGCGGCGTGGGGCGGCCGGCCCGATGCCAGGGTTGCAGCCGGGCGGCCGGGCAGCAACGCCGCCTGCCCGCCGTTGCCCGCCTTTGCCTCCTTCTGCTGATGCGGCTTCTTCTTCTTCTTTTTCTTGCGGCGGGGAGGCATGGAGGGGGCCGGGCCGGGCCAGGTGGCGGCGGCGGGGACCCCCACCCACCCACCCACGCAGGGACCCACTCGCGATCGCGGCTCACGGCAGGAGCCGGCGCCTGCAGGTGCCTAACCCTCCTCCTCCTCCTCTTCCTCCTCCGCCTGGCCGCTTGGCCTCGCCTTCCCGGTGGGCGTCTCCCTGGAGCCTGCTCCCCATCACGTGCAAGCCGGCCCCACCCGCCTGCGTAGCCCACTCCCCACCTCCGGTTGAAGGTGGGGAGGGGGTCTTCTTCTCCCCTTCTCCCCTTCCCCAGGGAAAAGTCCCCCCACACACACACACTTCCCAGGGAAAAGCCAAGCTGGGAATAAGAGGGAGGGAGGGAAGGATGGGGAGTCCCAAGGATGGGGAGGGGTCTTTGAACTAGAGAGAGAGAGAGAGAGACCCTTCTCAAGGCTTTCCCAAGCCCGGGAACTCCGCCTTGGGTGCCTAAAAGCCGTGGGATTCCGCCCGCCGTTGGGCTTGCTTGCGGTGAATGGCAGGGTCAGCGCGGCTCGCAAAGGGGTCGGGAAGAAGAATGTGGGGAAGAAGGCGCGACCCGCGGACAGCGCCTTTGGCTCGCTGCCCGGTTTTTTAAAATGGGGACAGTACCGACCCGTGCGCGCTCACAGAGAGGGACTTCTCAGGGTGCCATCGGCCAGGCAGTGCCGACTGGCGACACCCAGGGGAAGGGCCTTCTCTGTGGGGGCTCCCACCCTCTGGAACGAACTTCCCCCAGGACTCCATCAACTTCCTGACTTTCGAACCTTTCGCCGCCAGCTTAAGACACATCTATTTATTTGCGCAGGACTGGACTAGAATTTTAAATTTTGAATTTGGTTTTAATGGGGTTTTATTATTTGTATTGCTATTTTTAATTATTTTGCCTTATATATTAAGTTTTTGAATGGAAGTTTTATTTTGTATTTATATGTATATTTTATCTGGCTGTGAACCGCCCTGAGTCCCTAGGGAGATAGGGCGGTATAAAAATGCGAAAAATAAATAAATAAATAAATACCCAACCCGGCCGCTAGGCGAGGCAGCGAGCTGGGAAGCCCGCGCCTTGTAAGGCGTGGCTGCCCTCTAGGGGTCAAGTTTGGGCTTTGCGGCTTTTGATAGCGGGACTGATGTGCAATCGTCGGGCTGTATAATCGGGATGGAGGGGGGGGGAGGAAACTTCTTTGAGGAGGGTGTGAACTCTTCACACCAGTCTTAGGCGAGGGTGCAGGTAGTCAGAATATGCAGTCAGCATAGAGCTGGAAGGGGCCTTGGAGGTCTTCTAGTCCAACCCCCTGCTCAAGCAGGAGACCTAATTACCATTTCAGACAAGGCTCTTCTTAAAAACCTCCAGTGTACACACAGTGGGGAAATATATTTTTTACTACCGGTTCTGTGGGTGTGTGGCTTGGTGGGCGTGGCAGGGGAAGGATACTGCAAAATCTCCATTCCCTCCCCACTCCTGGGGGAAGGATACTGCAAAATCTCCATTCCCACCCCACTCTGGGGCCAGCCAGAGGTGGTATTTGCCAGTTCTCCGAACTACTCAAAATTTCCGCTATCGGTTCTCCAGAACCTGCCAGAACCTGCTGGATTTCACCCCTGAGTACACACAACTTCTGGTGGCCAGCTGTTCCACAGGTGAATTGTCCTCACTGTTTAGGAAGTTTCTCCTTCATTCCAGATTGCTTCTCTCCTTGGTTAGTATCCATCTGTTGCTTCTTGTCCTGCCTTTTGGTATTTTGGAGAATAGTTTGACCCCCTCTTCTTTGGGGCAACCTCTCAAATACTGGAATAATGCTATAATGTCCCCCTCCCTTCCTTCTTTAGACTAGCCCAGGGGTCTGCAAACCTGGCTCTTTTAAGACTTGTGGACTTCAACTCCCAACTTTGCTGGCTGAGGAACTCTGGGAGTTGAAGTCCACAAGTCTTAAAAGAGCCAAGTTTGCAGACCCCTGGACTAGCCAAACCCAAATCCTGCAACCATTCTTCATATATTCTTCAATAGCAGAGTTGGAAGGGACCTTGGAGGTCTTCTAGTCCAACCCCCTGCTCAAGCAGGAGACCCTACACCATTTCAGACAGATGGTTATCCAACATTTTCTTTAAAATTTCCAGTGTTGGAGCATTCACAACTTCTGGAGGCAAGTTGTTCCACTGGTTAATTGTTCTCACTATCAGGAAATTTCTCCTTAGTTCTAAGTTGCTTCTCTCCTTGATTAGTTTCCATCCATTGCTTCTTGCCTTGCCTTCATCTCCTATTTGTTTTCTAATAACAGGAAAAATATGTAATTCTCATGCACTGGAATTCATATTTCAATGTAGAACTGATTGGAGCATTCCTATTAAATATAGCAATAAAAATCTTTTTTAAAAGTTTTCACAGGTGTTGTGTTCTTGATTGCTTCTTAAGATAATATGTGCTACACAAAAACAGAATACATCAGGCAGAAAAGTAGAATATGAATGAATCTAATTGCCATTACATTTTCTTTGCCTATGTACCTCACAATTTTTATTTATTCTTTTAAAAATGTTTAGTTGCTAAATCCACCATTGTTCAAATTTAGCAGCTTTAAGATGGGTGGACTTCACCTGGCCTGGGGAATTCTGGGAGTTGAAGTCCACCCATCCTAAAGTATGCTGGCTAGAGAATTCTGGGAATAGAAATCAACCTATCTTAAGGTATCTTGGCTGGGGAATTCTGGGAACTGAAGTCTGCCCATCCTAAAGTATGCTGGCTAGAGAATTCTGGGAACTGAAGTCCACCCATCTTAAATTATTCTGGCTGGGGAATTCTGGGAGTTGAAGTTTGACATTTTAAAAACTGGAGATTAAGAAACACTAGATTAGAATATCCGTACGGGTCAATTTTTTAATCTGGTTAATATGTTGACTGGGGAATTCTGGGAACTGAAGTCCACCCATCCTAAAGTAAGCTGGCTAGAGAATTCTGGGAATAGAAATCAACTTATCTTTAGGTATGTTGGCTGGGGAATTCTGGGAATAGAAATCAACTTATCTTTAGGTATGTTGGCTGGGGAATTCTGGGAGTTGAAATGAACATAGTCTAAGGCATGATGGTTGGGGAATTCTGGGAATTGAAGTTCACCCATCCTAAAGTATGCTGGCTAGAGAATTCTGGGAATAGAAATCAACCTATCTTAAGGTATCTTGGCTGGGGAATTCTGGGAACTGAAGTCCACCCATCCTAAAGTATGCTGGCTAGAGAATTCTGGAATTGAAGTCCACCCATCCTAAAGTAAGCTGGCTAGAGAATTCTGGGAATTGAAGTCCATTCATTCTAAAGTAAGCTGGCTAGAGAATTCTGGAATTGAAGTCTACCCATCCTAAAGTAAGCTGGCTAGAGAATTCTGGGAACTGAAGTCTGCCCATCCTAAAGTATGCTGGCTAGAGAATTCTGGAATTGAAGTCCACCCATCCTAAAGTATGCTGGCTAGAGAATTCTGGGAACTGAAGTCTGCCCATCCTAAAGTATGCTGGCTAGAGAATTCTGGGAATAGAAATCAACCTATCGTAAGGTATCTTGGCTGGGGAATTCTGGGAATTGAAGTCCATTCATTCTAAAGTAAGCTGGCTAGAGAATTCTGGGAATAGAAGTCTACCCATCCTAAAGTATGCTGGCTAGAGAATTCTGGGAACTGAAGTCCACCCATCTTAAATTATTCTGGCTGGGGAATTCTGGGAATTGAAGTCCATTCATTCTAAAGTAAGCTGGCTAGAGAATTCTGGGAATAGAAATCAACCTATCTTTAGGTATGTTGGCTGGGGAATTCTGGGAGTTGAAATCAACATAGTCTAAGGCATGATGGTTGGGGAATTCTGGGAATAGAAATCAACTTATCTTTAGGTATGCTGGCTAGAGAATTCTGGGAATAGAAATCAACCTATCGTAAGGTATCTTGGCTGGGGAATTCTGGGAATTGAAGTCCATTCATTCTAAAGTAAGCTGGCTAGAGAATTCTGGGAATAGAAATCAACCTATCTTTAGGTATGTTGGCTGGGGAATTCTGGAATAGAAATCAACAAGGTATCTTGGCTGGGGAATTCTGGAATTGAAGTCCATTCATTCTAAAGTAAGCTGGCTAGAGAATTCTGGGAACAGTTTTTCCCGAGCTATCACTCTGCTAAACAAATAATTCCCTCAACACTGTCAGACTATTTACTGAATCTGCACTACTATTAATCGTTTCATAGTTCCCATCACCAATCTCTTTCCACTTATGACTGTATGACTATAACTTGTTGCTGGCAATCCTTATGATTTATATAAGAGACCTGGTTGGGCACGGAAGGGGGGGTTCCCCTGATAGAGATGTGCCCACCGGGTTTCCGTGTGTTTCATCAGGCCAGGGCCCAGGGTAGGGGTGGGGGAGTGGCGGTTATTATCAACGGGAGTCTTGAGCCGAGGGAGATCACTGTACCACAGATAACCGGATGTGAGTCCCTCCTCGTTAAGTGGGGCCGTGGGATGCAGGTGGGTGTACTGATCACGTACCTAGCTCCTTGCTACGTGACAGATTCCCTGCCTGAGCTGTTGGATGTGGTCGCTGGGACGGCAATGGAGATCCCCAGGCTTATGGTCATGGGGGATTTCAATTTGCCGTCGGTGGGGATAGCATCCACATCAGCTCGGGAGTTCATGGCTTCCATGACGGCCTTGAACCTGACCCAATTAGTGAACGACCCCACTCACATCGGGGGAAACACTCTGGATTTGATTTTGTCTCTGGACAGTGGTTGAATGATCTGGAATTAGGGAGTTAGTTATTAGACCCTTGTCATGGTCAGATCATTCGCTCCTTCAGCTAGACTTTCGAACCGCCGATCCCGCCGCGGGAGACGGAACCGACTCGCTGGTTCCGTCCCAGGCGCCTGATGGACCCTGAAAGGTTCCAGGACGGAGCTTGGGCTATTCCTGAGGATTTGGCCCACAACTCGGCTGGAGCTCTGGTTGCCGCCTGGGATCGGGCGGCTGGCGCTCTAGATCGAGTCGTGCCTTTGCGGCCTCTGACCCGGTGCCGATCTCGTTTAGCCCTTGGTACTCCGAGGGGCTGAGGGAGATGAAGCGCCGGAAAAGACGCCTAGAGAGTATCTGGAGGGCCAGCCGATCCGAATCTGACGGACACTAGTTAGGTCTCAAATTCAGACCTATCTTGTGGCGATGAGGCTGGCAAAGCGGGAGTATTTTTCCAACCTCATTGCATCAGCAGATAACGCCCAGCCGCCCTGTTTAGGGTGACCCGCTCGCTCCTCCATCAGGGAGCGGTAGAAGATCCTTAAAGGGTCGAGCTGAGGAATTTGGACAATATCTGTTTGATAAAATCGCTCAGATTCGGGAAGGGTTGGACACAGACTGGGTGGATCCGGACGGGTGAGGAGGCAGGTCTTGATGTTATTATCTGGGATGAGTTTGATCCTGTGATCCCTGAGGACATGGACAGGTTAATGGGGAGATTGAATGCGACCACATGTTTATTGGACCCGTGTCCCTCCTGGTTGGTATTGGCCACCCCGGAGGGGACACGGGGCTGGCTCCAGAAAATCGTGAACGCTTCTTTGATGGAGGGTGTTTTCCCTGCCGCCTTGAAAGAGGCGGTGGTGAGGCCCCTCCTCAAGAAGCCTTCCCTTGACCCAGCTAGTTTAGCAAATTATCGTCCGGTCTCCAACCTTCGCTTTTTGGCAAAGGTTGTCGAGAGTGGTTGCACGACAGTTGCCCCAGTACCTGGATGAAACTGTCTATCTTGATCCATTCCAGTCCGGTTTCCGGCCTGGTCACAGCACGGAAACAGCCTTGGTCGCGCTGGTTGATGATCTCTTGAGGGCTCGGGACAGAGGTTGTTCCTCTGTCTTGGTCCTATTAGATCTCTCAGCGGCTTTTGATACCATCGATCATGGTATCCTGCTGCGCCGACTCGAGGGACTTGGAGTGAGTGGCACTGTTCATCGGTGGTTCTCCTCCTACCTCTCCGACCGGTCGCAGACGGTGTTGACGGGGGGACAGAGATCGACCCCAAGGCGCCTCTTATGTGGGTGCCGCAAGGGTCGGTTCTCTCGCCTCTTCTGTTCAACATCTATATGAAGCCGCTGGGTGAGATCATCCGTGGTCTTGGGGTGAGTTGTCATCTATCGCTGATGATACTCAGCTCTATATTTCCACCCCTAACCACCCCAACGAGGCTGTTGAAGTGATGCCGCAGTGCCTGGAGGCCGTACAGGTCTGGATGGGGAGGAACAGACTCAGCCTCAATCCCACCAAGACCAAGTGGCTGTGGATGCGGGCGGCCCGGTACAGTCAGCTAATTCCATCACTGACCATTGGGGGCGAACTATTAGCCCCCACGGAAAGGGCTCGTAATCTGGGCGTCCTCCTGGATGCACGGCTGTCTTTAGAAGATCATATGATAGCCGTCACCAGGGGAGCCTTTCATCAGGTTCTGGAGTGGAGTAGAGAGTAGAGCAGAGCAGAGCAGAGCAGAGCAGAGCAGAGCAGAGCAGAGCAGAACAGAACAGAACAGAACAGAATAGAATAGAATAGAATTTTTATTGGCCAAGTGTGATTGGACACACAAGGAATTTGTCTTGGTGCATATGATATGCATATGGTGCATAAGGCATGATGGTTGGGGAATTCTGGGAGTTGATGTTCGCCCATTTTAAATTATTCTGGCTGGGGAATTCTGGGAGTGGAAGTCCACACAACTTTAAATCATCCCTGTGAAGAGTTTGAGAAATGTGAGCAATTGTAAAACTGAGCAAGAAGAAATTTCATTTTGCTTGCCGAAATCACATTCCCTGGCGCCCCCTTGTGTTTTTGAAGAGAGCCATCGGAGGCTTGGCAATGACCGGTACCCAGTTCTTTCCAGGCTCCAGGTATTTTGCAACAGCAGCTACGAAACAAAATGATTTTCAAAAGGGGAGGGGGAAAAAAAGTCTTCGGGTCCGTCAAAACAATCCAATCTTCTTTGTCATCTCAAACAAAGTTAGTTGCAAATGCTCCAACACTGGAAGTTAATAAAATATTCCAGAAATATTTTACAAGAAGAGTTCTCCACTCCTCTGAAAACAACAAAATACCTTATCCCACCAGTGAATTAAGCCATCACTCGGACGGAGGTGAAGGAGGACAGAACAACTCCCGGTTCGGACCGGAACACACGATCCGGTAGCAATCGGGGCGGGTAGTTCGGAGAACACGTAGCAAAAATCCCTGCCCCCCCCGCCCACGCCCACCCAATCACCCAGTCCCCACTTGCCTCCTTGCTCCTTCTTTCGGGCTCGCTCCTGCCTTGCTTTGCTTCGGGTGCTGCAATCAATTGCATCAGCTAGCAACTGAATCTGCCTGCCTGCAATCCATCTCATCGGTGAGCAACTCAATCTGCCTGCCTTGTCCCTTGAATTGGGTAAGTAAGGGTGGGGGGGACTTTAAAAAAATAGTTAACTGGAGTTTTTTTTTTAAAGAGTTTTTTTTTTTTAGACGCAGCAATTAACTTTAAATTGCTACGTCTGAATTTAAAAGGAAGTTTTAAATTTCACTGCTTTTACCTAAAAGTATAAATAAATAAAATAAAATAATAAAATATTTGTGAAGCTTTCTGAGATTTGGTGTGTTTCTGTAGTGTTTCACTCTAACTACGCACACACACACAAAATCTCACAAAGCTGTATGTGGCATTTTGCGTGTGAGGGAGAGTCAGTTGTGTTGTGTTGTGTTGTGTGTGTGTAAAGTGTGAAAGTTGGTTTTTGAGCTGTTTGTGGCTGTGTGAGGTTCCTGCTTGTGGCAGGGGCCATTTTGGGTGAAGCGCAACTGCTTTTACCTTGTGTGTGAGTCAGTTGTGTTGTGTTGTGGTGTGTGTGTGCAAAGTGTGAAAGTTGGTTTTTGGTACCTCTTATAGAATAGAATAGAATAGAATAGAATAGAATAGAATAGAATAGAATAGAATTTTATTGGCCAAGTGTGATTGGACACACAAGGAATTTGTCTTGGTGCGTATGCTCTCAGTTATTGTTTTGTATACTTTATTATTTTTATTATTTATTGTTATTGGCCACGCCCACCCAGTCATCTGACCACCAAGCCACGCCCACCAATTAAGCCACATCCACAGAACCGGTAGGGAAAATTTTTAGATTTCACTCCTGATGTGAAATTCTTTTTTGCGACCTTCTGCCACGCAAAGTCAAAGGGGAAGCCAGATTCTCTTAACAGCCGGGTTACTAGCTGATCCACTGCAGTGATTCACTTAACAACTGTGGCAAGAAAGATCGTACAACGGGGCAAAAAAACTCAGTTAGCAGCTGTCCCGCTTAGCAAGAGGAATTTTGGGTTCAATGGTGGTCGTAAGTCGGGGACTAGCTGTATATGATTTTATTTTTTTTAAATGAAAATATTATTATTATTTTTTTATTTGAATTTATATCCCGCCCTTCTCCGAAGACTCAGGGCGGCTTACACTGTGTTAAGCAATTTATTTTATTATATTATTGTCATTTGCACCTCTATAACTGTCTGGTTCGGTTCTGCAACCCAACAAGAAAAACACAGACTTCAGAGGATAATTAGAACTGCAGAAAAAATAATTGCTACCAACCTGCCTTCCATTGAGGACCTGTATACTGCACGAATCAAGAAGAGGGCCGTGAAAATATTTACAGACCCCTCGCATCCTGGACATAAACTGTTTCAACTCCTACCCTCAAAACGACGCTATAGAGCATTGCACACCAGAACAACAAGACACAAGAACAGTTTTTTCCCGAAGGCCATCACTCTGCTAAACAAATAATTCCATCAACACTGTCAGACTATTTACTGGATCTGCACTACTATTAATCTTCTCATCGTTCCCATCACCAATCTCTTTCCACTTATGACTGTATGACTGTAACTTTTTGTTGCTATCACTAAGGGTTAAATTGCAACCTATGACCATCAATTGTGTTGTAAATGTTGTACCTTTGATGAAGGTATTTTTTTTTGTTTTTCTTTTCCTTTTCCTTTTCTTTTATGTACACTGAGAGCATATGCACCAAAACAAATTCCTTGTGTGTCCAATCACACTTGGCCAATAAATTCTATTCTAATTCTAATTCTATGTTGTAAGCTGCCCTTGGACCGAGAGGGGTGGCAAACCAATTTAATAATAGATAAAATCGATGTCCTTGTTGGAAGAAATATCCAGGTCCAGTTCCAAGCCGGGAGAAAGACGCTGGAAATAAAATGGAGGCCGGAGGCTGATTGGAAAGAAAGGTTCCCGCTGTTGATGGAGCAGAACCAACAACCGCATGCAGTTCTGGGACAGCTGACCCAGTGGCTGAATAGGTGGACGGATCTTTATAGTTTCTATAACTGTGACGTTTGGGATTTGTGCAATATGGGCTTTGTTTTTCTACAAGGGTGTTGTTGGGCAATTCCTATTGTGGCTAATGGCTTTTGTCCCATGTTGGATCTTGGGTGAGGGGCTGCTTGTTCTAATTCTATTACTCTGTTTTTGAATAGAATAGAATAGAATAGAATAGAATAGAATAGAATAGAATAGAATAGAATAGAATAGAATAGAATTTTTATTGGCCAAGTGTGATTGGACACACAAGGAATTTGTCTTGGTGCAGATGCTCTCAGTGTACATAAAAGAAAAGATACGTTCAGAATAGAATAGAATAGAATAGAATAGAATAGAATAGAATAGAATAGAATAGAATAGAATAGAATAGAATAGAATAGAATAGAATTTTTTATTGGCCAAGTGTGATTGGACACACAAGGAATTTGTCTTGGTGCAGATGCTCTCAGTGTACATAAAAGAAAAGATACGTTCAGAATAGAATAGAATAGAATAGAATAGAATAGAATAGAATAGAATAGAATAGAATAGAATAGAATTTTTATTGGCCAAGTGTGATTGGACACACAAGGAATTTGTCTTGGTGCAGATGCTCTCAGTGTACATAAAAGAAAAGATACGTTCATCAAGGTACAACATTTACAACACAATTGATGGTCAATATATCAATATAAATCATGAGGATTACCAGCAACAAAGTTACAGTCATACAGTCATAAGTTAGCTGTCAACCTTTGCCACAGAGGCGTTTCAAAATATCCTGCCTTGAATGGATTTCTGCCTGCAGCATTTGCTTTGCTTGTGAATGGAGCCATCTAGATCAGGGGTCTCCAACCCGGGCAACTTTAAGACTTGTGGACTTCAACTCCCAGAGTTCCTCAGCCAGCAAAGCAAGGCTCTCCAACCTGGGCAACTTTCAAGACTTGTGGACTTCAACTCCCAGAATCCCTCAGCCAGCAAAGCTGGCTGAGGAACTCTGGGAGTTGAAGTCCACAAGTCTTAAAGTTGCCCAGGTTAGAGACCCCTGATCTAGATAGTCGACTTCCTCTTTCAAAAAGCCCTCCTTAAGTGCTGGCATCTGCTGTGGGCTATTAAGGAAGACTTGGGGATTGCTTTCTGCCTCTAAAAACACCATTTCTCCTTTAGGAAAATACAACAGTCTACCTTTTTAAAAAAAAATATTTCCCAAAATATTTCATTCTTCTGGGGGAGGATGGACTTTCCACACCCTCTTCCCTAGTTTTAAACTATGCATTTTCGACGTGTGAGTGGTCCTTGGTGCTCTCTGAGTTTGCTTGTTTTCCTGCAGACGTTTCATGACCCAACTAGGTAACATCATCAGTGCTCGGAGGGAATGGGGTTTATGAAGAGGAGGAGGAGGAGGAAGTCCTTGGTGCTCTCTGTGCTTGCTTGTTTTCTTGCAGACGTTTCATGACCCAAACTAGGTAAATATCATTCATTTCCCCGAGTGTTTTGGACTACAACTCCCATCAATCTGAGCTTTGGTGAGGCCTGTAAATCCAACACAGGCAAAAGCGTGCTTGTCCGAGCCACCTATTCCGACCATTTAAAAATAATACACAGTTTGCAGATAACATTTTTTAAAAAAACCAAAAAACTCTGTAAATTGCAGATATTATACAGAACGATTTCTCCTAGGTTTGGGGCAGTTGCCCTTATCCAACATGGCCGAACGGGCATCCCTCTCCTGTTTCAGGAATTGAGCCGAGCGGGATTCTCTTTGCCCCGCTTCGAGAGAACGCGCCCTCTTCCAAGATGGCTTTTCCGCCTCCTTCGCCCTCCTGCGCAGGGCGCCCTCTTCCAAGATGGCTTTTCCTAAACGCCCCGCCTCCTCCTTTCTCACGCTCTCTCTGATTGGCCTATGCCGCTTTGACGACTAAAGGCTTCCGGGCCGGGCCTTTTTTTTTCTTCTTTCCCGATAGGCTTTGCGCGCCGCCGCCGCCCGGAAGAAGGAGCCTGCGCCTCGGCCGCCGCTGTTGACAACATGGCGGCTGCCGCCTCCTCCTCCTCCGCCTCGGTGTGGGGCGCGGGAGGCGGCGGCGGGAGGAGGAAGAGGAAGGAGACCCAGCAGCCCTGAGGGAAGGCCTAGGCCTGCCCCGCCGGCGACGCCATGTCTTTCTTCAGGCGGAAAGGTAGCCGCGCTTTTGGGTCTGAGGGGTCTCGCGAAGCGGGGGGGCTGTTGGGGAGGGGCTGGGCCTGAGGGAAGGAGTGGGAGGACGTAAAAGGGTCGGGGGTGGGGCTGAAGGCTACGCAGCATGGGCTTCGTAGTACTTTGAACATGGGCTTTGTGCAACAATGGGGAGGGGCTGCTGCCTTTAAGGGTGGGGTGGGGTGGGGTGGAGCTTCAGTCAAGGGAATTGAGAGGAGGGGCCGAGTCGGGGAAGCAGATACGGGCATCCCCTTTGAATGGGGAGGGGTATGATGGGAAGAGGGAGAAGGAGAAATTGGAGGGTCTTTATCTGGAGGAGGGAGGGGTCTCAGGACTTGGAGGACCCGGTCAAATGAGTGGGGGGTGGGGGGGTGTTTGAATTTTGGCTGCAGGGAGTGGGGGGGGGTCTGTCTTGGGCCTCTCACGCAGGTAGTCCTCGACTTACGACCACGGCGTCCCCCTTGGGAAGGGAGACCCGGTGGCTGAGTTTCGCCCCCGTTTTACGACCTCCCTCGCCGCTGCCGCTGCCGTCGTTAAGCGAACCCCGCTGCACTTGTTAATGTTAGCAACCCGGTGGTTAAGTGAATGTGGCTTCCCCGTGGACTTTGGCTTGCCCGGAAGGTCACACAACAAAAGAGGATCGCGTCACACACACACACACACACACACACACACGGGGAGACTACGACCGTCATAAATATGAACCGATTGGCAAGCGTCTGAATTTTGATCCCCGTGACCACGGGGAGGTCGCCGAGGTCGTAAGTTTAAAAAAAAAAAACCCAGCCTTAAGTCACTTTTTTTTCAGTGCTGTTGTGACTTCGAGCGGTCACTAAGCGAACCGTTGTAAGTCGAGGACTACCTGTACAGGCAGGGGGCGGGGGGCGCGCGAATTGTCGGCCTAGGCTAGGGAGACACACCCAGGAGAGGAGGTTGTTGGGACACTGAAAGCCAATGGGGACGCACAGAAAGCTGGATTGCTGGGCCAGCAAGTCTGGGCCTTCTTTGGATGGTAGACCACTAAGAAAGCCCAGGTTGTGTGCGAGGTTGCAAAGCAAAATGAAACCATAATACTGGTAGGAAACTTGAGAGAGAAGGATCTGTCTGATTGCCTAGCAGGAAGTGATGGCTCCAGAGTGGATTGTGTGTGTGTGTTGTGCTATTAAATTAAACATCATAGGTGCTATTAAGAGGCAGCTAGAACAGTAGTAGTTATTTGGTCTACGCGTTAAGGCACCAGGCTTGAAAGCAAGGAGATTGTGAGTTCAAGTCCTGCCTTAGCCATGAATGCCGGCTTAGGTGACTTTGGTCCAGTCCATCCCTCCCCAAGAGGTGTTTGTGGGGAAAATAGGAATGTGTGTGTGTTGTGCTATTAAACATCATAGATACTATTCAGAGGCAGCTGGAACTGCAGTATTTATTTGATCTATTAAGGCACCAGGCTAGAAAGCAAAGATGATATGAGTTCAAGTCTTCCTTTAGCCATGAATGCCAGCTAGGTAATTTTGGCCCAGTCAGCTCATCCCACCCTACAGGGTGGTTGTGGACAAAATAGGAGGAGGATCTGTTGGATCTGTTCGCTGTCTGATTTGCAAAAATGATAAATGAAAATTTAAAAAGATATGTGCTAGTCGTTCCCGACTCTAGGGGGCGGTGCTCATCTCTGTTACAAAGCCGAAGAGCCAGCGCTGTCCGAAGACGTCTCCGTGGTCATGTGGCCGGCATGACTCAACGCCAAAGGCGCGCAGAACATTGTTACCTTCCCACCAAACGTGGTCCCTATTTTTCTACTTGCATTTTTACCTGCTTTCGAACTGCTAAGTTGGCAGAAGCTGGGACAAGTCACGGGAGCTCACCTTGTTACACGGCACTAGGGATTCGAACCGCTGAACTGCCGACCTTTCGATCGACAAGCTCAGCGTCTTAGCCTCTGTGCCACCACGTCCCTAATGAAAATTTAAATAGATATAAATGAATTTGTGGCTTTTCCTCCAGCTGCCTAAGCCTCAGAATTCCTCCTCTCTCAGTACCCCAATCGTGAGAGTTCTTGGGGGTCTTGCCAGCGGGAGGGGAAACCCCCCCCTTCAAATGTGCCTTTGCTGCAACTTTTCTGAATTCCAGGAAATTCTCAGATTAGCTACTTTTATGCATCCCTGCTGTAAATCCTAGGAAGGACCCAGAGGCTTGAATGAATGTTTTGAAAGCCACACAATAGCAGTTGTGGAAAAAAAGGCAAACCCCTTGTCATTGTTGCGGGCTCAACAATCGAGGCAGGCCTCTGAGGTACATGTTGTATTGATGTACTCTTTGAGTACAGGTAGTCCTTGACTTAACAACCGTTCATTTAGTGACCGTTCAGACTTACAATGGCGCTGAAAAAAATGTGACTTATGGCCGCTTTTAAAACGGCAGTTACTTCTGGTTCTTGGCAAAACCGTGCCCTAGCAAACCATCGGCTTGCTTAACAGCTGTGGTGTGGTGTTCACTTAACAACACTTAACAACCACTGTAAAAATGGTCATCAAACCGGTCCTTAAAATGAAGGTAGTCCTCGACTTAAGTTCATTTTGTAAATAGAATGGCACTGGAAATTTTGACTTACGACCCTTTTTTTTTCAAAGTTATGACCTTCGCAGCGTCCCCATGATCACGTGATCAAAATTCGGATGCTTGGCAGTGGACTCATATTTATGACGGTCGCAGTGTTCCAGAGTCACGTGATCACTTTTGGGGGCTTTCTGACCCACCAAGTCAATAAGGAATCCGGATTCACTTAACAACCGGGTTACTAACTTACCAACTTGCAGCGATTCGCTTAACAACTCAGGCAAGGAAGATCATAAAATGGGGCAAATGTCTCACTTGATAACATAAATTTGGGGCTCCATTGTGGTCATAAGTCGAGGCCGGCCTGTATTTGTATTGGGGATTTGCCTTGTTCTCGCTTTGCGTAGCCTTTGGGGGAAGGCATTAAGCTGTTGGATCTGAACAGGTGATTTTCAGAGGCAGCCCTCACCATTACTATCCTCTCTGAATTTGGGAATTTGCAGTTGTTTAGTTTAATTTATTGTCATTGCACGTAGTACACAGAAATCAAATCCCCTCTTCAGTGTACATTATAACTATAAAAATAAAAACACAACCATGCATCCTTTACATTCTATATAATTGAAAATCCGATATTACACTATACCATAGAATTCAATGTGGCTATTGCCCTGGGATAGAAGCTGTTTTTCAGCCTATTTGTCCTTGTTTTTATTATCCTGTACCATCTGCCAGATGGTAATAGTTCAAAAAAAGTGGTGCCCAGGATGAGATGGATCTTTAAGGATGTTTTGAACTTTCTTAAGTTCAAAGCTGGCTGAGGAATTCTGGGAGTTGAAGTCCACAAGTCTTAAAAGTTGTCAAGGTTGGAGACCCCCTGCTCTGGGCAATGATGTTGACCCTCTGGAGTGCTGTCCTATCACCTGTGCAACTGGCAAACCACACACAGGTGCAGTAAGTTAAAATATTCTCTATGGTGCAGCGGTACAAGGCCACCAGCAGTTTTCCATTCAATTGTAGTTGAGTGATGTTTGCATGCTGAAGTGATACAAGCAGAGTTGGCTATTTTGAAGGGCGGAATTAAGAAGTTAACCCGATGTAACTATCATTATGATGGCTGGGCCATTCAGACTGTGATGTGATGGGTCTCGAGTTAAATAGACCAGGCGCAACCTTAAAAACCAAAACGCTTGCGTCTTGTGGGATATAAATATTGCTTTCGAGAAATTTTGGGGGTGCTGCTGAAGAAATAGCCACAGGAAGTGGTTTTACTTATTTATTTATACAGGTAGTCCTCCACTTACAACCGTTTGTTTAGTGACTCTTCAAAGTTACAGCAGCGCTCCAAAAAGTGACTTAAGGCTGTTTTTTCACACTTACGACCGTTGCGACGTCCCTGCCGTCACGAGAACAAAATTCAGACGCTTGGCAACTGGCTCATATTTATGACAGTTGCAGCGTCCCAGTGTCATGTGAACCCCTTTTGCGACCTTCCGACCAGCAAAGTCCCTATATTTCCCTTCCCTTCCCATTAACTTCCTTTCCTTTCCTTTCCCTTTAACTTCCTTCCCTTCCCTTCCCTTCCCTTCCCTTCCCTTCCCTTCCCTTCCCTTCCCTTTCCTTTCCTTCCCTTCCCTTCCCTTCCCTTCCCTTCCCTTCCCTCTATTTCCCTTCCCTATTCATTCATTCATTCAATATATTGGCCACCCATCTTACCATAGGGTAACTCTGGCCGGCTTACAAAATTACATAAAAGCTAAAACATAAACAAACCAAAGACACATGGGGAGGGCGGGGGGGGGGCAGAATGGGCCGGTGGGAAGTGGGATCTGTTATTACTCCATCACCCCTTTTGAATCTCTTTAATCCCATTGTCACCGTTCCAGAAAAAAACCCTCGCCAAGTAAAACTCTGAAGCACGCATTTTTCAAAGTTCTATTTACTAGGATAGATAAACTGGCACATCTGGGTAAAACCCGAATCTGAGAGGTCCTGGTTTTCCCTCAGTCATTCAAAAACCCCCAAAACTATCCCCTCACTCTGCAGTCGATCACGTGCTCCAATCGCCAACCATCCCATCTCGAGACAGCCCTCCGACCACTCCTCCTCCAGATGCAGGATCGGCCTGACCTTGACCGACAGAAAGAATGTTATTATATCTAAAGACAACCCCTCTACTAAATGCCGCCCTCCTACTTTCCCACACGGGAGAAGGTGGCAGCACGGAAGCTTCCGGCCTAGTATGGCTTCCAAAGCTGACACCCACCCTGAATAGCTTCTGCTTAAAATCGTGGTTTTTCTTCAAAGTCTGAGCTTTGGAGTATTGGTCTTTACCCAGCAGAATTGGAGGTAATAGGCAGACAGGCTGCCTTGTAGTAACATTTGTTGTGTTTTGCGGTTTTTTGTTTGTTTGTTTGTTGTGTGGGACGCGGTGGTTCAGTGGCTAAGACGCTGAGCTTGTCGATTGAAAGGTCGGCAGTTCAGCGGTTCGAATCCCTAGCGCCGCGTAACAGGGTGAGCTCCCCTGACTTGTCCCAGCTTCTGCCAACCTAGCAGTTCGAAAGCAGGTAAAAAATGCAAGTAGAAAAATAGGGACCACCTTTGGTGGGAAGGGAACAGCGGTCTGTGCGCCTTTGGCGTTGAGTCATGCCGGCCCCATGACCACGGAGACGTCTTCGGACAGCGCTGGCTCTTCGGCTTTGAAACGGAGATGAGCACCGTCCCCCAGAGTCGGGAATGACTAGCACACCTGTGCGAGGGGAACCTTTATCTTTACTTAACATTTGTTGATTTTGAAACTTGGGTTTAAAATGCTACTTATTGTAGATTGCTGTCATTTAGACTATTTTTCTTGATCCTATAATCTTAAGAGAACTGCAGAATTCTAGAGGCTAAAACATATGAAGAACGGTTGCTGGAATTGGCTATATCTAGTTTAATGAAAAGAAGGCCTAGGGGTGTTGTGGTCCGTCAGCAGCCTATGGAGCTGGCAACGGAGTCAGACAGTGATGAGGCTGAGGTGAGGCCAGAGCCATCGGGGAGTGAGGTGCGGACTCCAGAGCCTCCAAAGACTGATAGTAGTGAGGCAGAGGAACAGGAGGAGCCGGTTCCTAATGCACCACTGAGAAGAGCTGCCAGAAGGCAAGAGCAGCTCAAGCAGAGAGGACAACTCAGGAGTAAGGCCAGCAGATGATTGGCCCCTCCCACAAGGCTTAAAACAGACCAGCACCGGCATTTCAGCTTTCCTGGAAAACAACGTTGTAGCTGCGTCTTCTGCTTCGTCTTCTGCTTCGTATACATCTTGATTTTGTGGCTTCTGGAAGGGCCTTTGGCAGTTTGCCTAATTGGACTAAGGTTTGTTAGATAACTGAGGAATTTGTGTTGGGAAGCATTTGTTTTACTTTGAGTTGAACGACGCTGGGAATGAAGTAAATCCCAGCTGTTTGAATAAAGTTTATTTTTCCACGTACTAAGTTTATTACTACCTACTTGGGCCTGGGTTACAACAAGGGGTGACATAATAGCAGTGTTCCAATATTTGAGGGGCTGCCCCATAGAAGAGGGAGTCAACCTATTCTCCAAAGCCCTTGAAGGCAAGACAAGAAACAATGGATGGAAACTAATCAAGGAGAGAAGCAACCTGGAACTAAGGAGAAATTTCCTGACGGTGAGAACAACTAACCAGTGGAACAACTTGCCACCAGAAGTTGTGAATGCTCCAATACTGGAAGTTTTTAAGAAGAGACCGGCCTGCCATTTCTCTGGAAGGGTATAGAGTTTCCTGCCTGAGCAAGGGGGTTGGACTAGAAGACCTCCAAGGTCCCTTCCAACTCAGTGATTCTGTTATACATGCGAATGAGGAAAGCTATTTCCCTCTAGTGTCCTCGTTGATTGTAAACCTCTCCTTGTGTGAAGAGGTTAAATAGCTCTGAACTCCTTGAAGAAAAGTGGATAGGAAAACAATAAACTCCCTTCCTTCCTTCCTCCCTTCCTTCCTTCCTTCCTTCCTTCCTTCCTTCCTTCCTCCCTTCCTTCCTCCCTTCCTCCCTTCCTTCCAAAGTGTGCTGATATGCAAAGAATGAAACATTTATGAAGTCCACGATTAAAACCCGAACTGTACAGAATTTAACAGGGCCAGCTCAATTGCTTAAATTCCAATTTCAAATCACTTAAGGGTTTGAGGGAAATGAGTCTTTGGAGCTTTCTTAAAAGCTGATGAATCTAGCAGGGGCAGCCCATAATATTTTAAAAGCCGCTAGGTTCAACCCAAGAGAGAAAGGCCCCGCGTCTTAAAAGCAAAGGCAGATGGCTATGGAAAGAAATATGAGCCTCATAGGAAAAGAAAAAACACTGCCAGCCAATAAATATTTCAGGGAATTAGCAGAAGAACAGAACACAGGGAGTCCTCAACTTAAAACAGTCTGTTTAGTGGCCATTCTAACTTCTAATGGCACTGAAAAAGTGACCTATCGCCGTTTTTCACACTTGCGACCAATGCAGCATTCCCAATGCCATGGGATTCAAAATTCAGATGCTTGGCAACTGACTCATGTTTATGACGGTCGCAGTGTCCCAAGGTCACGTGATCCCCTTCTGCCGCCTTCTGATGAGCAAAGTCCACGGGCAAGCCGGATTCACTTAACAACCGTGTGACTAACTTAACAACGGCGGTGATTCACTTAAGAACTATGGCAGGAGAGGGCAAAACTCACTTATCTGTCTCACTTAGCAACATAAATTTGGGCTCCATTGTCGTAAGGTGAGGACTACCTGTAACAGATTTGGAAGGGACCTTGGCGGTCTTCTAGTCCAACCCCTTGCTCAACCCGGTACCATTTCAGACAAATGGCGGTCCAATCTCTTCTTTAAAAACTTCCAGCATTGGAGCACCCACAGTATTTGGAGGGAAGACATTCCACTGATTGAAGAAATTGATTGATTGATTGATTGATTGATTGATTGATGTTTTTTTGCAATACCAACGGAGATTCAAGAGGGAATATAGATAGTCCTTGACTTATGACTGGTGACTTAGCCACCGTTTGAAGTTACAACGGATTCAGGGATAGGGGTTGCTCCTCTGCCCTGGTCCTATTAGACCTCTCAGCGGCCTTCGATACCATCGACCATGGTATCCTGCTGCGCCGGTTGGAGGGATTGGGAGTGGGAGGCACCGTTTATCGGTGGTTCTCCTCCTATCTCCGACCGGTCGCAGTCGTGTTGACGGGCAGAGATCGGCCCGGGCGCCTCACTTGTGGGGTGCCGCGGTCGATCCTCTCGCCCTTCTGTTAACATCTACATGAAGCTGCTGGGTGAGATCATCAGTGGTTTCGGTGTGAAGTACCAGCTGTATCGGATGACACCCAGCTGTACTTTTCTACACCGGACCACCCAGCAAGCTATCAGTGCTGTCCCGGTGCCTGGAGGCCGTGCGGGTCTGGATGGGAGAAACAGGCTCAAGCTCAATCCCTCCAAGACAGAGTGGCTGTGGATGCGGCATCCCGGTACAGTCAGCTAAATCAGCGGCTGACCATCGGTGGCGAGTCATTGGCCCCGATGGAAAGGGTCCGCAACAGGCGTCCTCCTGGATGAGCGGCTGTCTCTAGAAGATCACTTGGCCGTCTCCAGGAGCGTTCACCAGGTTCGCCTGGTGCGCCAGTTGCGCCTTTCTGGACCGGGATGCCTATGCACGGTCACTCACGCACTCGTGACGTCTCGCCTGGATTACTGCAATGCTCTCTACATGGGGCTCCCCTTGAAGGGCATCCGGAGGCTGCAGTTAGTCCAGAATGCGGCTGCGCGGGTGATAGGTGGAGCCCCCCCTGGCTCCCGTATAACACCCCTCCTGGGCCGGCTGCACTGGCTACCTGTGGCTCGGGTGCGCTTCAAGGTTCTGGTGACCACCTTTAAAGCGCTCCATGGCATTGGGCGGGTTACGGGACCGCCTACTGCTGAATATCTCTCACCGACCCGTGCGCTCTCACAGAGAGGGTCTCCTCAGGGTGCCGTCAGCGCGGCAATGTCGTCTGGCGACACCCAGGGGAAGGGCCTTCTCTGTGGGGGCCCCCACCCTCTGGAATGAACTACCCCCCGGACTTCGTCAGCTTTCGGGCCTCCGGGCCTTCCGCCCCCGGCTTAAAACATATTTATTTAACTGTGCAGGACTGAGCTAGATTTTAAATTATCGGTTTTAAATTGGGTTTTATTCTATATTTTTAATTCTAAATTAACGGGCTTTTTAGAATAAGTTTTTTAATTGTTTTTTATATTGTATTTATGTGTTTTTAAATGCCTGTACACCGCCCTGAGTCCTTCGGGAGATAGGGCGGTATATAAATTTGATTAAATAAATAAATAAATAAATAAATAAATTCCCCCCAAAGCAGGGGTCTGCAAACTTGGCTCTTTTAAGACTTGTGGACTTCCACTCCCAGGGTTCTCTCTGGGAGTTGAAGTCCATAAGTCTTAAAAATGCCAAGTTTGCAGACTCTTGCCCTAAAGCTACTTAAGAACCAGATTCAAAGATCCATCATCCCCTGGATCACATTTTGGGTACTCGGTAACCAGCTCACTACAATTTATGACATTTTGTCCTGGAAACTGATGCTTAGTTCTGCTTTCTGGCAAAAACCACCCCATATCAAACTGAGTTTCTTTAACAGCCAAAACTGTCACCTCATGACTGCCACAAAAATCATGAAATTGGGGCTGGTCATGTGAAAAACCGCTTTACGACCATCATAACTTACGACCAAAACTATGCCCATAACTCAAGGACTACCTGCATAATGTGAAAAATGTTGCATTTTGTGAATTATGCTCGCAGACCAAAAGGGGTAAGGACAGTGTTTTTCAACCTTAGCAACTTTAAGATGGGTGGACTTCCACTCCCAGAATCCCCCAGCCAGCCTGCTTTAAGAGGGAAGGACTTCCACTCCCAGAATCCCCCAGCCAGCCTGCTTTAAGAGGGAAGGACTTCCACTCCCAGAATCCCCCAGCCAGCATGCTTTAAGAGGGGTGGACGTCCACTCCCAAAATTCCCCTTCCAGCCTGCTTTAAGTGGGGAGGACTTCCACTCCCAGAATCCCCCAGCCAGCCTGCTTTAAGAGGGAAGGACTTCCACTCCCAGAATCCCCCAGCCAGTCTGCTTTAAGAGGGGAGGACTTCCATTACCAGAATTCTCCAGCCAGCCTGCTTTAAGAGGGAAGGACTTCCACTCCCATAATCCCCCAGCCAGTATGCTTTAAGAGAGGTGGACTTCCACTCCCAGAATCCCCCAGCCAGCATGCTTTAAGAGGGGAGGACTTCTGGGAGTGGAAATCGACCCTTCTTAAAGTTGCCAAGGTTGAGAAAACCTGGGGTAGATGATGATGTTCCCAGGCGTGTTTTAGATTTTTATGGATCTCCTGTTTAATTTCAAGCCTTGGGGAGACTTTATTTTCTTTTCCGCTGATCTGTTGAAGGCATCTTATGCTGGAATTCTTCCCCTCTGTCAAAATCATGTGTCGAAAAACAGTATTTCTGGGTGGGGCAGGGAAAAACAAAATCTCCCATCTTTGCGTCCCTTCCCACACCCTTTGGCCAGGATAATAAGCAAGACTTTGCCAAATTCCACAGATGCCAGCTGTAAGCATTTCCATTTCTTCAGTTTCCTTCCCTGCCCCCCCCCAGTGTGAAAACTTCCTGTTAAGTGCCTTTAAGGGTGATGCACAATAACAGCCCTTTATGTGTGAATGCACAATCCCAAAACTGCCTGATGTGTCAGAAGAGAGTTTTGATGAGCGAACATGCAGTCTCTTTCCACCAGGCACAAATTCTTCGTTTGGTTGCTTTCAAGATGTGCTGTTAAGATTTTTGCATCTGGGTTAGCTTTTCCATTGACCGGGATTAAACCAACATTGGCAACGCACGCTCTCCTCGATTTACAACTGTAAGAGGTAGCTTGCAATTACGGTCGTAAGTCGTGCTGGTCATTAAACGGGTCATCAGACAAAGTGTCCAATTTTACAACCTGTTATGTGGCCGTTAAGCGCACACAGCAGTTGAAATGCAAACCTTGCAGTTACTGAGTGAACATTGCCGTCACTAAGCGAAGCCGTTCTTTTTTTTTTTTTTTTTTTTATAAAAAAGTTTTATTTTTACAATCTTATCAAATAATTCATCCAATGTACAGTTATATACAATTAGTCGGGCCTGCCCAGTCACCACCCCCCTTTTTAACCTTCTTCCCTCTTCTACCTTCTTTTACTTTCCAAACCTTCCTCTCCTTCTCTTATCTACCTCCTCTCCTCCCTCCACCCTACACTCTTCTCCTCTTCTACCCCTCTTCCTTCCTCTTCTCCTCTTTCCTACCTCCTACTCTCTTTTTCCCTCCCACCGTTCTAAAATGGCAACTGGTCAGACCCGACCCTACATTAATTATATTTATACATCTTCAATAATCCCTGTACATTAACCATCACTCCATCACTAACCTCAATCCCCCAATTCCTTCCCTTTACCCCCACCCCCACCCGACTTCCCAGAACAAAATGCAGGGTATCAAAACTAACAATCATAATCTAAAATAATTCCTAAATTATAATCTCTAGTCTCTCCACGCTTATTCACACTCTCAATTCCCCTCTCCTTCAAAAATAGCGAAGCCGTTCTTTACAATGGGTGTAAATACAGATTAAGGGCAAAAATGAATACTGTGGTCATGTGACTGTGGGATGCTGCAAATAGCCATAATTGCAAACTGGTCCCGAAATGTGGTCATGTGATCCCGGGAGAGCCTCTTCCCTCGCCTCCCGGCCCTCAGAACCTCAAACCCAGGTCATACGCAGTTGTTTTTTTTTCCCGGAGTCCGTCACAACTTTGAACGGTTGCTAAGTGGCTGGTCGGAAGTGGAGGATTGTCTGTAAGTCACAGGCTTGAATTGTTGCAGTTCTGTGTCTATCATCTCTGATGCGGGTTGAATGACAATCCCCTAAGAGCCCCTACCCTCTTTATTTCCGAAAATATTTGTGTTATCCACTTAGGATGTGTAAGTTTTTAAGAAACTTAAACAAAGGAAAAATGAAATTCAGCGGTGAGAAAAATAAGGTCCTACACACTTAGGTAAGAAAAAACAAATGCACAGGTATAGAGTAGGTGGTACTATTCTATACTTGTGCATTCGTTTGTTTCTACTGCTCTAATAGTAGTAACTGTGAGAGGGATCTAGTGGACAGTCACTTAAATATGAGCCAGCCTTGTGCTGCAGCTGCCAAAAAAGCCAACACAATCCTAGGCTGCATTAACGGATAGAATCAAAATTACGTGAAGTGTTAATACCACTTTATAAGGCCTTGGGAAGGCCACACTTGGAATATTGCATCCAGTTTTGGTCGCCACGATGTAAAAAAGATGTGGAGACTCTAGAAAGAGTTGCAGAGAAGAGCAACAAAGATGATTAGGGGACTGGAGACTAAAACATAGGAAGAACAGTTGCAGGAACTGGGCATGGCTAGTTTAATAGGGGGGACATGATAGCGGTCTTTCAATATCTCAGGGGCTGCCACAAAGAAGATTTGGGAGGGTCAAGCTATTCTCCAAAGCACCTGAAGGCAGGACAAGAAACAATGAATGGAAACTAATCAAGGAGAGAAGCAACTTAGAACTAAGGAGAAATTTCCTGACAGTTAGAACAATTAATAAGCGGAACAACTTGCCTGCAGAAGTTGTAAATGCTCCAACACTTGAAATTTTAAAGAAGATGTTGGATAACCACTTGTCTGAAGTGGTGTAGGGTTTCCTGCCTGGGCAGGGGGTTGGACTAGAAGACCTCTAAGGTCCCTTCCAACTTCGTCGTTGTTGTTATTTACTTTATTCATTAAAAATGAAACTAAGTCAACTGAACATTCAAAAATACATCACGAATATAATTGACTGGTGCTAATGGTTGATACGGGTTGCTGCCAGAGTCCTAGGTATCAACCAAGTACCTTCTTAAGATGTACGATGTTCCAAGTAGCGCAGCTTTTTTGCAGTTCTGCTGGTGTTATTGCAGGAAGCTATTAAGTTATTAGTATTTATTAACCTGAAGAGATGCTCTCTCTCTTCCTTTTAATCCAGTTTATTCCCTGGCACTGAGAACAATTAACCAGTGGGACTACTTGCCACCAGAAACCGTGGGCACTCCATCACTGGAGGTTTTTAAGAAGAGATTGGACAACCACTTGTCTGAAATGATATAGGTTTTCCCGCTTGAGCAGGGCTGGCTGGACTACTGGAAGACCTTCAAAATCCCTTCCAGCTCTGTTATTCTGTGATATATAACTGATAACTCATCAGGGCTGGCAAGGAGAAAAATGTTGATATTTTGCGCCCTCTTCTTTGAGGCCGAGCTCTCAGCGCACCCATCAAAAGCTAAAAACCAGCAAATGTTTTGCAGTCAATTCTATTAGTACAAAGGAAAAGATTCAGAAGAAGGCCAGGGTGGGGCGAAGCCGATCGGTTTTGCTTTCATAAGTCAGCCGGTGACCTAGTTAAGCTTTTATTTTCCTGTCGGTGTAAAGGCGCAGGAAGTTTTAGCCTCAGATAAAAGTTGACACTGGGTGCATATTAACAGAAAATCCTCAGTGCAGCTTTTCCAATGCAGCAGCGAGGATAAGGTATCGTTAAAAAGTCCTTTTGTGGAAACTTTGCAAAAGAAATTGTGTCAAGGCATTTAAAGCGTCAGATTTTGAGTCTGCAGGCAAGGGATTGCGTTAAAAGTTGATAAATGTTCATTGAGGGGCCAGACCGGGTAAGGATAACGTGGTTGGTTTGTAAAGAAGTAGAATGTTTTTGTCATATTTAGAGAAAGACTTTGGCTTTATTAGGCCTGCAAGTAGTTCTGGATTTAGCAACAGTTCATTTAGTGACTGTTCAAAAGCGGTGAAATTCAATTTTTTTTTTACTACCGGTTCTGTGGGCGTGGCTTGGTGGGCGTGGCAGGGGAAGGATATTGCAAAATCCCCATTCCAACCCCACTCTGGGGCCAACCAGAGGTGGTATTTGCCGGTTCTCCAAACTGCTCAAAATTTCTGCAACCGGTTCCTCAAAACCTGTCAGAACCTGCTGGATTTCACCCCTGGTTCAAAGGTACAACAGCCCTGAAAAAAAGTGCCTTAAGACCCATTTTTCACACTTACAGCTATTGCCTCATCCCCGTGGCCATGTGATTCCAAATTCGTATGCTTGGCAGCTGACTCCTATTTACGACGGTTGCAGGGTCCCAAAGTCACGTGATCCCCCCCCCCTTTTTTTTGGCGACTTTTACAACAAGCCAAATCCGTAGGGGAGCCGGATTCACTCAACAGCTGTGTTACTAACTTAACAACTGCGATGCTCCGCTTAACAACGGTGGCAGGAAAGGTCGTAAAATGGGGCGAAACTAACTTAGCGACTGCCTCGCTTAGCAACAGAAATGTTGGGCTCCGTCGCGGCCGTAAGTCGAGGATTTACCTATATTCCACTTCCGCGAGTCCTTTGGAAAATGTGCCTTTAAGCCCCTTCCCTCTCCCTTCCTTCCCTCTCCTAGCCCCAGTTATATGTGCCCCTGCTGAATGCTCATATGCAGTTGTGCTCTGGGTGTGATTGTCGAACTCCTTCGCAGTCTTGCAAGGTCGAGGTTTTGCGTGGGTGTAAGTGTGAAACACACCTCTGAGGAATTATCAGTATTTTCTTCCTCTTGACTCAGCCCCAAAGAAGGTATGGAAACCAGTTTTTCAACAGGGAAGCGATGATGTGATTTCAGTAGTGACCTTGATTACAAGCTGCCCTTGGTCTCACAGCCAGGCCTGCGTGAGGTTCCTGAACTGTGGGCTCCTTGATGCTCGTTGAGGCTTGGTTATTTTCTTGTAGACCTTTCATGACCTAACTAGGTAACGTCATCATTAGTGGAGGGGAGTGTGACTTGCAGAATGGAGCAGAAGGGAAGAGGAGGAGGAGGGGAGGAGGACTGAGAGGTCCTTGGTGCTCTCTGGTTATTTTCTTGTAGACCTTTCATGACCTAACTAGGTAACGTCATCATTAGTGGAGGGGAGTGTGACTTGCAGAATGGAGCAGAAGGGAAGAGGAGGAGGAGGGGAGGAGGAGGAGGAGGAGGAGGAGAACTGAGAGGTCCTTGATGCTGTCTGGTTGTTTTCTTGCAGACGTTTCATGACCCAACTAGGTAACGTCATCAGTACTGGAATCTAGTCCAACCCCTGTTTAGGCAGGAAACCCTACACCACTTCAGACAAATGGCTATCCAACCTCTTCTTAATTTATTTATTTATTTTTTTATTTTGTCACAACAATATATGTAGGTATCATACAAAAGATTATATAGTATATAAACACATATATGAGTAAATATAAGGAGGTATAAGCATATATATATATATATATATATAGGAAGAAGAAAAGAAAAACAATAGGACAGGAACGGTAGGCACGTTTGTGCGCTTATGCACGCCCCTTATGGTCCTCTTAGGAATGGGGTGAGGTCAATAGTAGAAAGTTTTTGGTTAAAGCTTTTAGGATTATGGGAAGAGACCACAGAGTCAGGTAAAGTATTCCAAGCACTGATGATTCTGTTACAGAAGTCATATTTTCTGCAATCTAGATTAAAGCGGTTGACATTAAGTTTAAATCTATTGGTTGCTCTTGTATTATTGCAATTAAAGCTGAAGTAGTCTTTAACAGGAAGGACATTACAATAGATGATTCTGTGAGTTAAACTTAGGTCTTGTCGAAGGCGACGGAGTTCCAAGTTTTCTAAGCCTAGGATTTCAAGTCTGGTGGGATAAGGTATTTTATTGTTTTCAGAGGAATGGAGAACTCTTCTTGTAAAATATTTCTGGACACGTTCAATTGTATTGATGTCAGAGATGTGGTGAGGGTTCCAAACAGGCGAGCTGTATTCTAGAATTGGTCTAGCAAATGTTTTATATGCTCTGGTTAGTAGTATGGTGTTTTTGGAAAAGAAGCTACGCAAAATTAGGTTTACAACTCTTAGAGCTTTTTTTGCTATGTAGTTGCAGTGGGCTTTGGCACTTAGATCATTTGACATGAAAACTCCAAGGTCTTTAACGGGGTGGGGGTCGTCTGTAAGGTAATGTCCATCTAGTATGTACTTAGTGTTTGGGTTCTTTTTTCCTAGATGTAAAACTGAGCATTTGCTGGTTGAGATTTGGAGCTGCCAAATTTTAGACCAAGCGGTTAGATGATCAAGGTCGTTTTGAATGATAGATGTATTGTCTGTGGTGTTAAATAGTTTGACATCGTCAGCAAAGAGAACTTCCAACTTCCTGTGTTGGAGCATTCACAACTTCTGGAGGCAAGTTGTTCCACTGGTTAATTGTTCTAAATAGTAGGAGGAGGACTCACTTTTTTTTTTTTTTTATTTATTAAATTTTTATACCGCCCTTCTCCCGAAGGACTCAGGGCGGTGTACAGCCAAAAGATAAAAAACACAAAAATATACAATTAAAACGACAATTTAGGAGGAGGACTGAAGGGTCCTTGATGCGGCTGGTTGTTTTCTTGCAGACGTTTCATGAACATTCCAACCCCACTCTGGGGCCAGCCAGAGGTGGTATTTGCCGGTTCTCCAAACTGCTCAAAATTTCCGCAACCGGTTCGTCAAAACCTGTCAGAACCTGCTGGATTTCACCCCTGGTGCAAAGCTACAACCGCCCTGAAAAAAATGACTTAGGACCCGTTTTTCACACTTACGGCTATTGCCTCATCCCCATGGCCATGTGATTCCAAATTCGTATGCTTGGCAGCTGACTCGTATTTACGACGGTTGCAGGGTCCCAAAGTCACGTGATCTCCCCCCCTTTTTTTTGGCGACTTTTACAACAAGCCAAATCCGTAGGGGAGCCGGATTCACTCAACAGCTGTGTTACTAACTTAACAACTGCGATGCTCCGCTTAACAACGGTGGCAGGAAAGGTCGTAAAATGGGGCGAAACTAACTTAGCGACTGCCTCACTTAGCAACAGAAATGTTGGGCTCCGTCGCGGCCGTAAGTCGAGGATTTACCTATATTCCACTTCCGCGAGTCCTTTGGAAAATGTGCCTTTAAGCCCCTTCCTCTCTCTTCCTTCCCTCTCCTAGCCCCAGTTATATGTGCCCCTGCTGAATGCTCATATGCAGTTGTGCTCTGGGTGTGATTGTCGAACTCCTTCGCAGTCTTGCAAGGTCGAGGTTTTGCGTGGGTGTAAGTGTGAAACACACCTCTGAGGAATTATCAGTATTTTCTTCCTCTTGACTCAGCCCCAAAGAAGGTATGGAAACCAGTTTTTCAACAGGGAAGCGATGATGTGATTTTAGTAGTGACCTTGATTACAAACTGCCCTTGGTCTCACAGCCAGACCTGCGTGGGGTTCCTGAACTGTGGGCTCCTTGATGCTCGTTGAGGCTTGGTTATTTTCTTGTAGACCTTTCATGACCTAACTAGGTAACGTCATCATTAGTGGAGGGGAGTGTGACTTGCAGAATGGAGCAGAAGGGAAGAGGAGGAGGAGGAGGAGGAGGACTGAGAGGTCCTTGATGCTGTCTGGTTGTTTTCTTGCAGACGTTTCATGACCCAACTAGGTAATGTCATCACTGGAAGGGAGTGTGATTCGCAGAATGGAGGAAAGGGAGAAGGGGAGAGGAGGAGGAAGGGGGGGAAGTATAGAATAGAATAGAATAACAGAGTCGGAAGGGACCTTGGAGATCTTCTAGTCCAACCCCCTGTTTAGGCAGGAAACCCTACACCACTTCAGACAAATGGCTATCCAACCTCTTCTTAAAAACTTTATTTATTTATTTATTTATTTTATTTTGTCACAACAATATATGTAGGTATCATACAGAAAGATTATATAGTATATAAACACATATATGAGTAAATATAAGGAGGTATAAGCATATATATATATATATATATATATAGGAAGAAGAAAAGAAAAACAATAGGACAGGAACGGTAGGCACGTTTGTGCGCTTATGCACGCCCCTTATGGTCCTCTTAGGAATGGGGTGAGGTCAATAGTAGAAAGTTTTTGGTTAAAGCTTTTAGGATTATGGGAAGAGACCACAGAGTCAGGTAAAGTATTCCAAGCACTGATGATTCTGTTACAGAAGTCATATTTTCTGCAATCTAGATTAAAGCGGTTGACATTAAGTTTAAATCTATTGGTTGCTCTTGTATTATTGCAATTAAAGCTGAAGTAGTCTTTAACAGGAAGGACATTACAATAGATGATTCTGTGAGTTAAACTTAGGTCTTGTCGAAGGCGACGGAGTTCCAGGTTTTCTAAGCCTAGGATTTCAAGTCTGGTGGGATAAGGTATTTTATTGTTTTCAGAGGAATGGAGAACTCTTCTTGTAAAATATTTCTGGACACGTTCAATTGTATTGATGTCAGAGATGTGGTG
The DNA here is from genome assembly GCF_028640845.1 of Ahaetulla prasina. Taxonomy (NCBI): domain Eukaryota; kingdom Metazoa; phylum Chordata; class Lepidosauria; order Squamata; family Colubridae; genus Ahaetulla; species Ahaetulla prasina. The sequence continues at coordinate 4,791,328 of NC_080539.1, forward strand.
AGGGTTCCAAACAGGCGAGCTGTATTCTAGAATTGGTCTAGCAAATGTTTTATATGCTCTGGTTAGTAGTATGGTGTTTTTGGAAAAGAAGCTACGCAAAATTAGGTTTACAACTCTTAGAGCTTTTTTTGCTATGTAGTTGCAGTGGGCTTTGGCACTTAGATCATTTGACATGAAAACTCCAAGGTCTTTAACGGGATGGGGGTCGTCTGTAAGGTAATGTCCATCTAGTATGTACTTAGTGTTTGGGTTCTTTTTTCCTATATGTAAGACTGAGCATTTGCTGGTTGAAATTTGGAGCTGCCAAATTTTAGACCAAGCGGGTAGATGATCAAGGTCGTTTTGAATGATAGATGTATTGTCTGTGGTGTTAAATAGTTTGACATCGTCAGCAAAGAGAACTTCCAACTTCCTGTGTTGGAGCATTCACAACTTCTGGAGGCAAGTTGTTCCACTGGTTAATTGTTCTAAATAGTAGGAGGAGGACTGAATTTTTTTTTTTTTTTATTTATTAAATTTTTATACCGCCCTTCTCCCGAAGGACTCAGGGCGGTGTACAGCCAAAAGATAAAAAACACAAAAATATACAATTAAAACGACAATTTAGGAGGAGGACTGAAGGGTCCTTGATGCGGCTGGTTGTTTTCTTGCAGACGTTTCATGAACATTATCAGCAGTAAAAGGAAATGCGATTTGCAGAATGGAAGAGAAGGAGAAAGGGGGGGGGGAGGAGAAGAAAGAGAAGGGGAGGGGACAAGGAGGGGAGGACTCAGGAGTCTTTGGTGTTCTCTGGTTGTTTCGTTGCAGACGGTTTCATGGCCCAACTAGGTAACATTTTAGGCCCAACTTACCTGCAGAGGTAGGAATATCCTACTGTTTGTAACCTGGTGGGGTTAATGACTCATTTCAATCACAGATAAGAAGTTCACACAGAGATTAAAAAAAAGGCCTGATGAATGCATCGGTTAAAAATTCGCAATGAAATACGTGATCAAAGCAACAGCTAGAGGAGGTCTCTCCAACCTTGGCAACTTTAAGACTGGTGGACTTCAACTCCCAGAATCCCTCAGCCAGCAAAGCAGGGGTCTCCAACCTTGGCCACTTTAAGACTTGTGGACTTCAACTCCCAGAATCCCTCAGCCAGCAAAGCAGGGGTCTCCAACCTTGGCCACTTTAAGACTTGTGGACTTCAACTCCCAGAATCCCTCAGCCAGCAAAGCAGGGGTCTCCAACCTTGGCCACTTTAAGACTGGTGGACTTCAACTCCCAGAATCCCTCAGCCAGCAAAGCAGGGTCTCCAACCTTGGCCACTTTAAGACTGGTGGACTTCAACTCCCAGAATCCTCAGCCAGCAAAGCAGGGTCTCCAACCTTGGCCACTTTAAGACTGGTGGACTTCAACTCCCAGAATCCTCAGCCAGCAAAGCAGGGGTCTCCAACCTTGGCCACTTTAAGACTTGTGGACTTCAACTCCCAGAATCCCTCAGCCAGCAAAGCAGGGGTCTCCAACCTTGGCCACTTTAAGACTTGGGGACTTCAACTCCCAGAATCCCTCAGCCAGCAAAGCAGGGGTCTCCAACCTTGGCCACTTTAAGACTGGTGGACTTCAACTCCCAGAATCCCTCAGCCAGCAAAGCAGGGGTCTCCAACCTTGGCCACTTTAAGACTTGTGGACTTCAACTCCCAGAATCCCTCAGCCAGCAAAGCAGGGGTCTCCAACCTTGGCCACTTTAAGACTTGTGGACTTCAACTCCCAGAATCCCTCAGCCAGCAAACTGCAGGGGTCTCCAACCTTGGCAACTTTAAGACTGGTGGATTTCAACTCCCAGAATTTGCTGGGAGTTGAAGTCCACCAGTCTTAAAAGTTGCCAAGGTTGGAGACCCCTGAGCTAGAGAGTTCCTTCACCAAGGCAACTTATATTTCTAATTATCAATGAGATGTAATAAAGTGCCTGAGACGGCACACGTAATCCTCGACTTACAACCATTTCTTTAGTGACCAATTGAAGTTACACCAAAAAACGTAAGTGACCATTTGATTGTCACTGTTAACAGCATTCGGTCAGGTGATCCAAATTTAGATGCTTGGCAACTGGCATATATTTATGACAGCTGCACTGGCCCAGGATCATATGATGATGAGCCTTGGTGGCGGCGCAGGGGTTAGAAGGCAGGATTGCAGGCTAACTCTGCCGGCTGCCAGCAGTTCGATCCTGACGGGTCGACTCGGCCTTCCATCCTTCCCAGGTCGGTAAAATGAAGACCCAGATTGTTGGGGGCAAAATGCTGACTATAAACCTCTTAGGGAGGGCTGTAAAAGCCCCATGAAGCCACTTAACAACCACGTTGGAAACTTAACAACTGCAGCGATTCCCTTTACAAATGTGTGGCCAGGAAGGTCGTAAAATGGAGGCAAAACCCATTTAACAACTGTCTCACTTTACAACCGAAATGTTGGGCTCAATTGTGGTTGTAAGTCGAGGACATAAGTGAATCTAGCTTCCCCATTGACTTCGCTTGTCAGAAGTTTGAAGTGGTGTAGGGTTTCCTGCCTAAGCAGAGGGTTGGCTAGAAGACCTCTAAGGCCCCTTCCAATTCTTGTTATGCTATTCTATTCTAAGTTCGCAAAAGGGGATCATATGACCGCAGGACACAGCAACCTCATCAATAAGGGCAATCCTCGACTTAACGACCTGAATTGAGGCCAAAATTTCTGTTGCTAAGCGAGATGTTTGTGCCCCCTTTCACGACCTTTCTTGCCACCGTTGTTAAGTGAATCACTTTTATGTCGTGTCCCACTCCTCCGCTGACGGCCGGGTCAGGGAAATCCGAATCAGGCTTGCCTCTGCAGCTCTGCCCAAAGTCCTAGCAAAGTCCTCAGAGCAGGCAGGAGACCAGAAAGTGACTTCAGCAAGATAAGTTCGACTTTGCCTGACTCAGAGACTGCCAGAAAGCAGATCCTTTATATAGGCCATGGGGTGTGGCTCCATGACTCAGCACTCATTAAGGCCTGCCCCTCCCTTCCTTCTGTTGCCTCCGCCTCTCCAATCTTCTGATGCGAGGGTCACTCCAATCAGCAGCTGTTGGAAATAAACTTTCCTCAGGCTCACATGCTGTGGAGGAGGGGGAGGGGTCTAGCTGCTCCGTTTGCCTGGGCATGGAGCCAGGGCTGGGGCCGGGGGGTGCTCCCTCCTCTGCAGCCTGCTTGGGCATGGAGCCAGGGCTGGGGCCGGGGGGTGCTCCCTCCTCTGCAGCCTGCTTGGGCATGGAGCCAGGACTGGGGCCGGGAGGCATACATTCCTCCGTGTTCGGGAGCAGATAAGAAGGCCCCGGCTGCTGTGAGAGCGGGCAAGACACAACACTTTAGTTGCTAAGTTAGTCACACGGTTGCTAAGTGAATCCGGTTTTCCCATTGACTTTGCTTGTCAGAAGGGGATCGTATGACCCCGGAACTCTGCGACCGTCATAAATATGAGGCAGTTGCCAAACGCCTGAACCTTAATCACGTGACCGTGGGGATGCTGCAACGGTCGTTAAGTGTGGAAAAAGCTTCCCTCACTTTTTTCCGTGCCGTTGTAACTTTGTACGGTCATTAAATGAACTGTTGTAAACTGAGAACGATCTGTTTTGCGTTCTGCGGCCATTTTTCTTTCGAGCAGCAAAGGCAAACATAAAGTAAAAAAAAAAAAAAAAGTTTAAACACTTGTAGTGCAGGAGTACACAATCTTGGCCGTTGCTGTTGGTTTGACACACCTTGTGAAAACACAACCAGGCAAGTCTGGGAAGTTCCTACGTTTGGAATAAGGAGACATGAACTCGCTTCTTGCTTCTCTCGCGTGCAAAAATCTGTCAGGTCGATTTGCAGAATTTCCAGATAGGATTTTATATTTATAGAATTTGCCTTGTGGGGGAGAGACGATTCTCTGGCTTAAAATCTGTTTGCTTAATTCCAGAGTGCAAAAAATCTTATTTTTGAGAAATAAACCCAAACTCCAGAGCAGAGTTTTTCAATCTCAACCACTTTTAAGATGGGTGGACTTCAAATCCCAGAATTCCCTAGTCAGCCATGGGGGAATTCTGGGAGTTGAAGTTCACCCATGTTGAAAGTTGTTGAAAAATACTGCTCTGGAAGACTTGTACAGGTTAGTCCTCGACCTACGGCCTCAATTGAAACCAGCGTTTATGTTGCTAAGTGTGTTTTGCCCCAAACTCTTTTATTCCATCATGCAGGACTGGCCTAATAGTTTTAATGGGGATTTTAATAGTTTTTAGTATATTCAGCCCATTTAAATTTATTCTTTTAAATCTGTTTTAATTTTTGTATTTGCTGTTCTTACTTGGCTGTAAACCGCCCTGAGTCCTTTGGGAGAAGGGCGGTATAGAAATTGAATAAACATAAACAAACAGAAACACATAAACATTTTACGACCTTTCTTGCCACAGTTGTTAAGTGAATCACGGCCGTTGTTAAAGTCAGTCTCACGGTTGTTAAGTGAATCCGGCTTCCTCACTGACTTTGTCAGAAGGTCACAAAAGGGGATCACGTGACCCCGGGACATTGCCACCGTCATAAGTACATGCCAGTCGCCAAGCGTCTGAATTTTGATCACATGACCACGAGGACGTTGCCACGGTCGTAAGTGTGAAAAACGGCCATAAGTCACTTTTGTGCCGTTGTAACTTTGAACAGTCACTAAACAAATTGTTGTAAGTCAAGGACTGCCTGTATTTGAGACGATCATGCAAAATCGGGTAGGATCAACCCTCCTTAATGCTTGGATAGGAAATGGCTAGGACAGTGATGGCTAAATTTTTCTGCACCGAGTGCCCAAAGCGTGAATGTGCGTGCATGTGTGCATGGCACATGTGCCCCACCCCTTGTTGTGGTCTGTCAGCAGCCTACAGAGCAGGCAACAGAGTCGAACAGCGATGAGGCTGAGGTGAGGCCAGGGCCATCGGGAAGTGAGGTGTGCACTCCAGAGCCTCCAGAGACTGATAGTAGTGAGGCAGAGGAACAGGAGGAGCCTGTTCCTAATGCACGCATGAGAAGAGCTGCCAGAAGGCAAGAGCAGCTCAAGCAAAAAGGACGACTCGGGAGTAAGGCCAGGAGATGATTGGCCCCTCCCATAAGCCTTAAAAGACCAGGAACGGCATTTGGGCTTTGCTGGAAAACAACGTTGGTAGCTTTGTCTTCTGCTTCATGTACTTCTTTGTTTTTGTGGCTTCTGGACGTTTGCCAGGAAAAGCCTTTGGCAGTTTGCCTAATTGGTCTCAGGTTTGTGAGATAACTGAGGAATTTGTGTTTGGGAGGCATTTGTTTTACTTTGAGTTGAACAACCCTGGGAAGGAAGTAATTCCCAGCTGTTCGAATAAAGTTTTTTTTCCCATGGACTAAGTTGATTACTACCTACTTGGGCCTGGGTCACAACACCACTGTGCCTGAGTGTGTGCACCATGCACACACCCCACGCATATGCGCAGAGCCCCCCTGCGCATATGCAGCAGAGACCCGAAGCCCAGCGGCTGGCAGGAGGTGTGTGCGCACGTGCAGCGGAGCTGAACCGGGGCGACTGCTCGCGTGCCATCATAGAGTGTGCTGCGTGCCACCTCTGATACGCATACCATAGGTTTGCCATCACTGGGCTAGGATAATCCAAGAATGTACATTCATTTATTATTTAGCCTATGTAAGTTAAAACTGAGAAGTATAAATATTCTCTGCAAAAGGCAGAAGCAAAATGTAAAAAAGATGTAAAAATCTTTTTGTAAAAGATGTAAAAAAGATGGTGAGACTCTAGAAAGAGTGCAGAGAAGAGCAACGAAGATGATTAGGGGACTGGAGGCTAAAACATATGAAGAACGGTTGCAGGAACTGGGTATGTCTAGTTTAATGAAAAGAAGGACTAGGGGGGACATGATAGCTGTGTTCCAATATCTCAGGGGTTGCCCCAAAGAAGAGGGAGTCAAACTATTCTCCAAAGCACCTGAGGGCAGAACAAGAAGCAATGGGTGCAGAGAAGAGCAACAAAGATGATTAGGGGTAGATGTCTGGCGACCCCCAGGGGTAGGGCCTTCTCTGTGGGGGCTCCTGCCCTCTGGAACGAGCTGCCTCCGGGGCTTCGCCAACTCCCCGACCTTCAGAGTTTCCGCTGTGAATTGAAGACTCTTTTATTC